>NW_027673125.1:0-59000 GCF_964194105.1 Spermophilus citellus | reverse complement strand
GAACAGGGTTGACCTCCCCTCTACCTAAGAGTCTTTTACCACCACCACCCCTCCTCAGACTCCCCAGATTTCTGACTTGGGAATGTGTCCCCTTTTCTTTCAAGGACCTGAAGATCCTTCCAGAATGCCCGAGGAGACCTCTCCCAGGCGGACCCCGCAGAGCATCCCCTACCAGGACCTTCCCCACCTGGTGAACAAGGAGGGACAGTACCTGTTCTGCAGGTACTGGAATCCCTCAGGGACACCCAGGTGAGTCTTGGTCTCCTGCTCCTCCTCCGTGTGGCCCCCTCCCCTCTCTGACCCCCATTTCCCAACACCCCCTTTGAACACTGGGTACAGTCATGTTACCAAAGCCGAATTTCCTGCTTTATCATTTATTTTTATTTATTTATTTTAATTAAGAAGCCAGAATTCTGTTTCTGCGATGACAACTAGGCATCCACCGTATGTCAGTTTGCAAAAAAAGAAAAAAAAATTCCACATGACTTTATTTATCTATTTTGGTGCTGCAGTTGATTTCCTGTGGTCTGGGCAATTCGATCAACATCAAACCCAAGAGTTAAAAGGTTCCTAAATGCATAAGAAATAAACACCATCCTGTATACATATGTCACTGATGCGTGTGTCTTTCTTTTTTTTATTAGTTGTTGGTTTGTTGATGGATATTTATTTATGTCTTTTTTAAAAAATTAGTTGTTGATTTCTTGATGGATCTTTATTTATGTCTTTTTAAAAAAATCAGTTGTTGATTTGTTGATGGATCTTTATTTGTGTCTTTTTTTTATTAGTTGTTGATTTGTTGAAGGACCTTTATTTATGGATACATGGTGCCCTGAGATTCGAACCCAGGGCCTCACACAGGCCAGGCGAGCCGCTCTACCACCGAGCCACCACCCTAGGCCCAATGTGTGTGTGTGTCTTTTTTGGGGGGCGGGGGCAGGGCTTGACTTTTCCTGTTCAATGTGGGCTTCAGAAGGTGACATCCAGGTAGAATTGAGAAGAAAGGGGTCTGGGTGTCTCCTTTGATGCTTTGTTAGGTTACTTGGTGCATATTGGCTGTCAAGGACCCGCCTGGGCGTTGGAAACGGGCCTGGGGACTCGGGTACCAGGAGGCCACCACCGGTGTCTGGCTTCTCTTGGGTGAGGCAGGAAAACCCTGCCTGTGTGTGTTATCTGGAGGAAAAGAGAAGGTGTGTGCAAGCCAGCTGGCTTATGGTTTATGGGGGACGTTGGGATGGCCGGGAAATAGATGTGAGCCTGAAAGGGTACCCTGTGTGGTTTTTGCAATGATGGAAGTATTCTGTTTCTTGACTGAATCAATGTCAATAACCTGGTCGTGAGATTGTACTGTAGTTTTTTTTTTACTATTTATTTTTTAGTTTTAGGTGAACACAGTATCTTTATTTTATTGGTATTTTCTGCACACACCAGGCAAGTGCTCTACAGCTTGAGCCACATCCCCAGCCCTGTACTGTAGTGTTGTAAGAAGTGACAATTGTGGGAAACTGGCTAAAGGGTATATGACGTCTTTGGGTATTATTTCTTAGAACTGCGTGTGCATCTACGATCATCTCAAAATAAAAGTTCAGCCAGGGGCGGTGGCACACACGTCCTGTCATCCCAGCAGCTCAGGAGGCTGAGGCAGGAGGATGTTAAGTCCGAGGCCAGCCTCAGCAATTGAGCAAGGCTGTAAGCAACCTAGTGACACCCAGTCTCTAAAAAAAAAAAAAAAAGAATTCTCCCTCCTCTCTCTCTCTCTCTCTCTCTCTCTCTCTCTCTCTCTCTCTGAGATGAGGGTCTTATGCTAAAGTAATTCCCCTGCCTCAGTCTCCCTTTATTTTTATTTTTTTGGTACCAAGGATTGAATTCAGGGACCCCCAACCACTGAGCCCTGTCCCCAGCCCTATTTTATTGAGAGACGGGGACCTGATGTCTGTAGACATGCTTCAACCTGCCTCTGCCTTGTGCCCTGGGGACATGTGGGGACCCCACAGGTTTACAGCACGTGTGTCTCTGTGTGTGTGTGTGACAGGAACGTGTGTATGCGTGTGTGAGATGTGCTTTTGGTAACAGGGATTGAACCCAGGGGCCCTCCCCAGCCCTATTCTGTATTTTATTTAGAGACAGGGTCTCCCTGAGTTGCTTAGGGCCTTGCTAAATTAGTGAGGCCATCTTTGAACTCATGATCCTCCTATCTCAGCCTCCCTCTGCTGGGATGACAGGCATCCTCCACCATGCCTGGCCTTAGTGAAAGTTTTTTAACCACCAAATTTTCACCCAATTCCTCCTGTTGCTCCTTCTTAACTCATTCTTTATTAAGACTCACTTCCTCTTCAACAAATAAAAAAAAAATTGGTACCAGGGATCAAAAACCAGGGGTGCTCAACGTGGGATCCCCTTCCCCAGCCCCTTTTTCTACTTTATCGAGAGACAGGGTCTCGCTGAGTTGCTGAGGGCCTCGTAAGTGGCTGAGGCTGGCCTCCACCTTGCGATCCTCCTGCCTCAGCCTCCCCAGCCGCTGGGATGACAGGCGTGCGCCACGGCCCGGTGCTGTGACTTTGTATGAGTGTCCAGGCGCATTGGTGTGTCTCTGCCTAGGTCATCTCAGCGTGTGTGTGTGTGTGTTTTTGTGTGTGCGCCAGTGTGCTGGATTGCACGTTTGGGTGCGCGCGCGTGTGCACACGTTGCCGCGGTGCGGAGTGGGTCCCCGTGGGCACGGGCGCCTGGCGTGCGTGTGTGCCGTGTGCGCGCACCTGGGGACTGTGTGCACCCTGCGCGTGCCGCGCCCGGTGTCGCCTGCGGTCTGCAGGGGACAGATCGGCGCCCTCCCGCGCAGGGGCGGGGTGGGTGTGGGTGGGGGTAGCCCTGACTTGTCCCAGGGCGCGGCCGCCTGCGAGTCCGGGCGGGCGGCGCCCCCGCTCCTCCCCCCGGGGCCGGGCCCACACACGTGGGCCCGGCGCCGCCTCCCGCGTCCCCACCCACCGCGGCCGCCCTCCTCGCCCAGCGGCCCCGGGGATAAAGTGGCGGCGCAGACGCTGCGCCCTGTCGCCCTGTCGCCGCGGAGGTGGCTGCGCGTGCAGCTCGCCTGGCCCTGGTTCCGCCGCCCGCCGAGACCCTGGGCGCTTGGGAGGTGACAGCGCCACTCGCGGCCCTGGTAACCTGCCTCCCTGTCCCCGCCCCACCCGCGAGCGCCGCCACCAGGGGGTCGGGGCGACGCCAGTCCCGGGGTGGGGGTCCCTGGCGCGCTCAGCGTGGCCTCCCGCGCGCTCCCGGGCGCGTGTGCACGATCGTGCGCCTTTGCATGCTCGCTCGCCCCCCCGGACTCCCTGGCACCAGTCCCCCCCCTCGTCACCAACTTGTCGCCATCCGCCGCGGTCTCTTTGCAGCCCCTGGTGGCACCAACGCGACTCGGGGTGAAGTCCCCGGGTTTTCTTCCCTGCCCCCCCCCCACCCGGGTGGCATTTCCAAATGACAGCTGTGACCCCGGGCTGTGGGTGACATGGCAGGAGGCAAAGTTTGTAGGAAGCCTCCGGGGGGCGACGACTGGGTCCTGGGAACCCGCCTCCTCGGGGGTGAGGGGGACTTTGCGGGCGCCCACCCCCAGGGTACACGCAGGGCGACTCCCCCCCACCCCCCAGGACACCCCGGCCGCGCTTGTCCGCGCGCCCAGCCCCCTTGGAGCGGATCCTGTAGGAAAAAGTGATGACAGGGAACAAGTAGTTGGGGGAGATCCCAGGCGCCTGGTCCCCGCCCCGGGGAGGGAGGGGACCCGGGAGCCTGTTGGGGGCCAGCTGCGAGCTGGCTTCCCGGCTCTGCACCCCGCCAGCCCCCAAGATCGGGATCTGGGGTGGCGGGGGGTGAGCGCCAGGCGCGGGATGGAGGGACCCGGGCTCCCCACCGCGATCGGGGAGCAGCCCCAGGTGGCCTGGCTCTGATCCTGCAGGCGATGTCCCCTGGTGGAGCGCAGGAGCCAGGGCGGAATGGAACCAGGTTGGTGACGGTGTCTGTGTGGCATCTCTGATGGCAGCAATCAGCCAGGAGCATGCACTCCAGAGGGGACTCCAACTGGTCCTTGGAGATTTTCTCTCTCTCTCTCTCTCTGTCTCTCTGGAGAGAGAGAGAGAGGGAGATAGATAGATAGATAGAGAGAGAGAGAGAGAGAGAGAGAGAGAGAGAGCTGGGTCTCTGTGCAGCTGGGTCCCCACATCCACAGAGCTGCTGCTTGATTGCAGCTAAAATAGTCTTTAAGATGAAGTTTCCTGGAATGATTGGAAATAAACACAGATGGATAAAGGAGAGAGAGAGAGAAAAAAAAATCCTAAAAATGAGGCACTTTAAAAAAAATAAATAAAGTGAGCATTTTTCTTAAGAACAAATGAGATTTTTTTTCCTTCTTTTTCTTTCTCCCAGTTGGAGAGAGATTTGCAAGAGATGGATGTCATTTAGAAAAAAAAAAAAAAAAAGATTAAAAAAAATCTTGGAACAGGGTTGACCTCCCCTCTACCTAAGAGTCTTTTACCACCACCACCCCTCCTCCGACTCCCCAGATTTCTGACTTGGGAATGTGTCCCCTTTTCTTTCAAGGACCTGAAGATCCTTCCAGAATGCCCGAGGAGACCTCTCCCAGGCGGACCCCGCAGAGCATCCCCTACCAGGACCTTCCCCACCTGGTGAACGCGGAGGGACAGTACCTGTTCTGCAGGTACTGGAATCCCTCAGGGACACCCAGGTGAGTCTTGGTCTCCTGCTCCTCCTCCGTGTGGCCCCCTCCCCTCTCTGACCCCCATTTCCCAACACCCCCTTTGAACACTGGGTACAGTCATGTTACCAAAGCCGAATTTCCTGCTTTATCATTTATTTTTATTTATTTATTTTAATTAAGAAGCCAGAATTCTGTTTCTGCGATGACAACTAGGCATCCACCGTATGTCAGTTTGCAAAAAAAGAAAAAAAATTCCACATGACTTTATTTATCTATTTTGGTGCTGCAGTTGATTTCCTGTGGTCTGGGCAATTCGATCAACATCAAACCCAAGAGTTAAAAGGTTCCTAAATGCATAAGAAATAAACACCATCCTGTATACATATGTCACTGAAGCGTGTGTCTTTCTTTTTTTTATTAGTTGTTGATTTGTTGATGGATATTTATTTATGTCTTTTTTTAAAAATTAGTTGTTGATTTGTTGATGGATCTTTATTTATGTCTTTTTTTAAAAATTAGTTGTTGATTTCTTGATGGATCTTTATTTATGTCTTTTTAAAAAAATCAGTTGTTGATTTGTTGATGGATCTTTATTTGTGTCTTTTTTTTATTAGTTGTTGATTTGTTGAAGGACCTTTATTTATGGATACATGGTGCCCTGAGATTCGAACCCAGGGCCTCACACAGGCCAGGCGAGCCGCTCTACCACCGAGCCACCACCCTAGGCCCAATGTGTGTGTGTGTCTTTTTTGGGGGGCGGGGGCAGGGCTTGACTTTTCCTGTTCAATGTGGGCTTCAGAAGGTGACATCCAGGTAGAATTGAGAAGAAAGGGGTCTGGGTGTCTCCTTTGATGCTTTGTTAGGTTACTTGGTGCATATTGGCTGTCAAGGACCCGCCTGGGCGTTGGAAACGGGCCTGGGGACTCGGGTACCAGGAGGCCACCACCGGTGTCTGGCTTCTCTTGGGTGAGGCAGGAAAACCCTGCCTGTGTGTGTTATCTGGAGGAAAAGAGAAGGTGTGTGCAAGCCAGCTGGCTTATGGTTTATGGGGGACGTTGGGATGGCCGGGAAATAGATGTGAGCCTGAAAGGGTACCCTGTGTGGTTTTTGCAATGATGGAAGTATTCTGTTTCTTGACTGAATCAATGTCAATAACCTGGTCGTGAGATTGTACTGTAGTTTTTTTTTTTTTTACTATTTATTTTTTAGTTTTAGGTGAACACAGTATCTTTATTTTATTGTTATTTTCTGCACACACCAGGCAAGTGCTCTACGGCTTGAGCCACATCCCCAGCCCTGTACTGTAGTGTTGTAAGAAGTGACCATTGTGGGAAACTGGCTAAAGGGTATATGACGTCTTTGGGTATTATTTCTTAGAACTGCGTGTGCATCTACGATCATCTCAAAATAAAAGTTCAGCCAGGGGCGGTGGCACACACGTCCTGTCATCCCAGCAGCTCAGGAGGCTGAGGCAGGAGGATGTTAAGTCCGAGGCCAGCCTCAGCAATTGAGCAAGGCTGTAAGCAACCTGGTGACAGCCAGTCTCTAAAAAAAAAAAAAAAAAAAAATTCTCCCTCCTCTCTCTCTCTCTCTCTCTCTCTCTCTCTCTGTGAGATGAGGGTCTTGGGCTGAAGTAATTCCCCTGCCTCAGTCTCCCTTTATTTTTGTTTTTTTGGTACCAAGGATTGAATTCAGGGACCCCCAACCACTGAGCCCTGTCCCCAGCCCTATTTTATTGAGAGAGGGGGACCTGATGTCTGTAGACATGCTTCAACCTGCCTCTGCCTTGTGCCCTGGGGACATGTGGGGACCCCACAGGTTTACAGCACGTGTGTCTCTGTGTGTGTGTGTGACAGGAACGTGTGTATGCGTGTGTGAGATGTGCTTTTGGTAACAGGGATTGAACCCAGGGGCCCTCCCCAGCCCTATTCTGTATTTTATTTAGAGACAGGGTCTCCCTGAGTTGCTTAGGGCCTTGCTAAATTAGTGAGGCCATCTTTGAACTCATGATCCTCCTATCTCAGCCTCCCTCTGCTGGGATGACAGGCATCCTCCACCATGCCTGGCCTTAGTGAAAGTTTTTTAACCACCAAATTTTCACCCAATTCCTCCTGTTGCTCCTTCTTAACTCATTCTTTATTAAGACTCACTTCCTCTTCAACAAATAAAAAAAAATTGGTACCAGGGATCAAAAACCAGGGGTGCTCAACGTGGGATCCCCTTCCCCAGCCCCTTTTTCTACTTTATCGAGAGACAGGGTCTCGCTGAGTTGCTGAGGGCCTCGTAAGTGGCTGAGGCTGGCCTCCACCTTGCGATCCTCCTGCCTCAGCCTCCCCAGCCGCTGGGATGACAGGCGTGCGCCACGGCCCGGTGCTGTGACTTTCTGTGAGTGTCCAGGCGCATTGGTGTGTCTCTGCCTAGGTCATCTCAGCGTGTGTGTGTGTGTGTTTGTGTGTGTGCGCCAGTGTGCTGGATTGCACGTTTGGGTGCGCGCGCGTGTGCACACGTTGCCCCGGTGCGGAGTGGGTCCCCGTGGGCACGGGCGCCTGGCGTGCCTGTGTGCAGTGTGCGCGCACCTGGGGCCTGTGTGCACCCTGCGCGTGCCGCGCCCGGTGTCGCCTTCGGTCTGCAGGGGACAGATCGGCGCCCTCCCGCGCAGGGGCGGGGTGGGTGTGGGTGGGGGTAGCCCTGACTTGTCCCCGGGCGCGGCCGCCTGCGAGTCCGGGCGGGCGGCGCCCCCGCTCCTCCCCGCGGGGCCGGGCACACGCACTTGGGCCCGGCGCCGCCTCCCGCGTCCCCACCCACCGCGGCCGCCCCCGTCGCCCAGCGGCCCTGGGGATAAAGTGGCGGCGCAGACGCTGCGCCCTGTCGCCCTGTCGCCGCGGAGGTGGCCGCGCGCGCAGCTCGCCCGGCCCTGGTTCCGCCGCCCACGGAGACGCTGGGCGCTTGGGAGGTGACAGCATCACTCGCGGCCCCAGTAACCTGCCTCCCTGTCCCCGCCCCACCCGCGAGCGCCGCCACCAGGGGGTCGGGGCGACGCCAGTCCCGGGGTGGGGGTCCCTGGCGCGCTCAGCGTGGCCTCCCGCGCGCTCCCGCGCGCGTGTGCACGATCGTGCGCCTTTGCACGCTCGCGCGCCCCCCCGGACTCCCTGGCACCAGTCCCCCCCCTGGTCACCAACTTGTCGCCATCCGCCGCGGTCTCTTTGCAGCCCCTGGTGGCACCAACGCGACTCGGGGTGAAGTCCCCGGGTTTTCTTCCCTGCCCCCCCCACCCGGGTGGCATTTCCAAATGACAGCTGTGACCCCAGGCTGTGGGTGACATGGCAGGAGGCAAAGTTTGTCCGAAGCCTCCGGGGGCGACGACTGGGTCCTGGGAACCCGCCTCCTCGGGGGTGAGGGGGACTTTGCGGGCGCCCACCCCCAGGGTACACGCAGGGCGACTCCCCCCCACCCCCAGGGCCACCCCGGGCCGCGCTCGTCCGCGCGCCCAGCCCCATTGGAGCGGATCCTGTAGGAAAAAGTGATGACAGGGAACAAGTAGTTGGGGGAGATCCCAGGCGCCTGGTCCCCGCCCCGGGGAGGGAGGGGACCCGGGAGCCTGTTGGGGGCCAGCTGCGAGCTGGCTTCCCGGCTCTGCACCCCGCCAGCCCCCAAGATCGGGATCTGGGGTGGCGGGGGGTGAGCGCCAGGCGCGGGATGGAGGGACCCGGGCTCCCCACCGCGATCGGGGAGCAGCCCCGGGTGGCCTGGCTCTGATCCTGCAGGCGATGTCCCCTGGTGGAGCGCAGGAGCCAGGGCGGAATGGAACCAGGTTGGTGACGGTGTCTGTGTGGCATCTCTGATGGCAGCAATCAGCCAGGAGCATGCACTCCAGAGGGGACTCCAACTGGTCCTTGGAGATTTTCTCTCTCTCTCTCTCTCTGTCTCTCTGGAGAGAGAGAGAGAGATAGATAGATAGAGAGAGAGAGAGAGAGAGAGAGAGAGAGAGAGAGAGAGAGAGAGCTGGGTCTCTGTGCAGCTGGGTCCCCACATCCACAGAGCTGCTGCTTGATTGCAGCTAAAATAGTCTTTAAGATGAAGTTTCCTGGAATGATTGGAAATAAACACAGATGGATAAAGGAGAGAGAGAGAGAAAAAAAAATCCTAAAAATGAGGCACTTTAAAAAAAATAAATAAAGTGAGCATTTTTCTTAAGAACAAATGAGATTTTTTTTCCTTCTTTTTCTTTCTCCCAGTTGGAGAGAGATTTGCAAGAGATGGATGTCATTTAGAAAAAAAAAAAAAAGATTAAAAAAAATCTTGGAACAGGGTTGACCTCCCCTCTACCTAAGAGTCTTTTACCACCACCACCCCTCCTCCGACTCCCCAGATTTCTGACTTGGGAATGTGTCCCCTTTTCTTTCAAGGACCTGAAGATCCTTCCAGAATGCCCGAGGAGACCTCTCCCAGGCGGACCCCGCAGAGCATCCCCTACCAGGACCTTCCCCACCTGGTGAACAAGGAGGGACAGTACCTGTTCTGCAGGTACTGGAATCCCTCAGGGACACCCAGGTGAGTCTTGGTCTCCTGCTCCTCCTCCGTGTGGCCCCCTCCCCTCTCTGACCCCCATTTCCCAACACCCCCTTTGAACACTGGGTACAGTCATGTTACCAAAGCCGAATTTCCTGCTTTATCATTTATTTTTATTTATTTATTTTAATTAAGAAGCCAGAATTCTGTTTCTGCGATGACAACTAGGCATCCACCGTATGTCAGTTTGCAAAAAAAGAAAAAAAATTCCACATGACTTTATTTATCTATTTTGGTGCTGCAGTTGATTTCCTGTGGTCTGGGCAATTCGATCAACATCAAACCCAAGAGTTAAAAGGTTCCTAAATGCATAAGAAATAAACACCATCCTGTATACATATGTCACTGAAGCGTGTGTCTTTCTTTTTTTTATTAGTTGTTGATTTGTTGATGGATATTTATTTATGTCTTTTTTTAAAAATTAGTTGTTGATTTGTTGATGGATCTTTATTTATGTCTTTTTTCAAAAATTAGTTGTTGATTTCTTGATGGATCTTTATTTATGTCTTTTTAAAAAAATCAGTTGTTGATTTGTTGATGGATCTTTATTTGTGTCTTTTTTTTATTAGTTGTTGATTTGTTGAAGGACCTTTATTTATGGATACATGGTGCCCTGAGATTCGAACCCAGGGCCTCACACAGGCCAGGCGAGCCGCTCTACCACCGAGCCACCACCCTAGGCCCAATGTGTGTGTGTGTCTTTTTTGGGGGGCGGGGGCAGGGCTTGACTTTTCCTGTTCAATGTGGGCTTCAGAAGGTGACATCCAGGTAGAATTGAGAAGAAAGGGGTCTGGGTGTCTCCTTTGATGCTTTGTTAGGTTACTTGGTGCATATTGGCTGTCAAGGACCCGCCTGGGCGTTGGAAACGGGCCTGGGGACTCGGGTACCAGGAGGCCACCACCGGTGTCTGGCTTCTCTTGGGTGAGGCAGGAAAACCCTGCCTGTGTGTGTTATCTGGAGGAAAAGAGAAGGTGTGTGCAAGCCAGCTGGCTTATGGTTTATGGGGGACGTTGGGATGGCCGGGAAATAGATGTGAGCCTGAAAGGGTACCCTGTGTGGTTTTTGCAATGATGGAAGTATTCTGTTTCTTGACTGAATCAATGTCAATAACCTGGTCGTGAGATTGTACTGTAGTTTTTTTTTTTACTATTTATTTTTTAGTTTTAGGTGAACACAGTATCTTTATTTTATTGTTATTTTCTGCACACACCAGGCAAGTGCTCTACGGCTTGAGCCACATCCCCAGCCCTGTACTGTAGTGTTGTAAGAAGTGACCATTGTGGGAAACTGGCTAAAGGGTATATGACGTCTTTGGGTATTATTTCTTAGAACTGCGTGTGCATCTACGATCATCTCAAAATAAAAGTTCAGCCAGGGGCGGTGGCACACACGTCCTGTCATCCCAGCAGCTCAGGAGGCTGAGGCAGGAGGATGTTAAGTCCCAGGCCAGCCTCAGCAATTGAGCAAGGCTGTAAGCAACCTAGTGACACCCAGTCTCTAAAAAAAAAAAAAAAAAAAAAAAGAATTCTCCCTCCTCTCTCTCTCTCTCTCTCTCTCTCTTTCTCTCTCTCTCTCTCTCTTTGAGATGAGGGTCTTGGGCTGAAGTAATTCCCCTGCCTCAGTCTCCCTTTATTTTTATTTTTTTGGTACCAAGGATTGAATTCAGGGACCCCCAACCACTGAGCCCTGTCCCCAGCCCTATTTTATTGAGAGACGGGGACCTGATGTCTGTAGACATGCTTCAACCTGCCTCTGCCTTGTGCCCTGGGGACATGTGGGGACCCCACAGGTTTACAGCACGTGTGTCTCTGTGTGTGTGTGTGACAGGAACGTGTGTATGCGTGTGTGAGATGTGCTTTTGGTAACAGGGATTGAACCCAGGGGCCCTCCCCAGCCCTATTCTGTATTTTATTTAGAGACAGGGTCTCCCTGAGTTGCTTAGGGCCTTGCTAAATTAGTGAGGCCATCTTTGAACTCATGATCCTCCTATCTCAGCCTCCCTCTGCTGGGATGACAGGCATCCTCCACCATGCCTGGCCTTAGTGAAAGTTTTTTAACCACCAAATTTTCACCCAATTCCTCCTGTTGCTCCTTCTTAACTCATTCTTTATTAAGACTCACTTCCTCTTCAACAAATAAAAAAAAATTGGTACCAGGGATCAAAAACCAGGGGTGCTCAACGTGGGATCCCCTTCCCCAGCCCCTTTTTCTACTTTATCGAGAGACAGGGTCTCGCTGAGTTGCTGAGGGCCTCGTAAGTGGCTGAGGCTGGCCTCCACCTTGCGATCCTCCTGCCTCAGCCTCCCCAGCCGCTGGGATGACAGGCGTGCGCCATGGCCCGGTGCTGTGACTTTCTGTGAGTGTCCAGGCGCATTGGTGTGTCTCTGCCTAGGTCATCTCAGCGTGTGTGTGTGTGTGTTTGTGTGTGTGCGCCAGTGTGCTGGATTGCACGTTTGGGTGCGCGCGCGTGTGCACACGTTGCCGCGGTGCGGAGTGGGTCCCCGTGGGCACGGGCGCCTGGCGTGCGTGTGTGCCGTGTGCGCGCACCTGGGGCCTGTGTGCACCCTGCGCGTGCCGCGCCCGGTGTCGCCTGCGGTCTGCAGGGGACAGATCGGCGCCCTCCCGCGCAGGGGCGGGGTGGGTGTGGGTGGGGGTAGCCCTGACTTGTCCCAGGGCGCGGCCGCCTGCGAGTCCGGGCGGGCGGCGCCCCCGCTCCTCCCCGCGGGGCCGGGCACACGCACGTGGGCCCGGCGCCGCCTGCCGCGTCCCCACCCACCGCGGCCGCCCCTGTCGCCCAGCGGCCCTGGGGATAAAGTGGCGGCGCAGACGCTGCGCCCTGTCGCCCTGTCGCCGCGGAGGTGGCCGCGCGCGCAGCTCGCCCGGCCCTGGTTCCGCCGCCCGCGGAGACCCGTGGCGCTTGGGAGGTGACAGCGTCACTCGCAGCCCCAGTAACCTGCCTCCCTGTCCCCGCCCCACCCGCGAGCGCCGCCACCAGGGGGTCGGGGCGACGCCAGTCCCGGGGTGGGGGTCCCTGGCGCGCTCAGCGTGGCCTCCCGCGCGCTCCCGCGCGCGTGTGCACGATCGTGCGCCTTTGCACGCTCGCGCGCCCCCCCGGACTCCCTGGCACCAGTCCCCCGCCTGGTCACCAACTTGTCGCCATCCGCCGCGGTCTCTTTGCAGCCCCTGGTGGCACCAACGCGACTCGGGGTGAAGTCCCCGGGTTTTCTTCCCTGCCCCCCCCACCCGGGTGGCATTTCCAAATGACAGCTGTGACCCTGGGCTGTGGGTGACATGGCAGGAGGCAAAGTTTGTCCGAAGCCTCCGGGGGGGGCCAACTGGGTCCTGGGAACCCGCCTCCTTGGGGGTGAGGGGGACTTTGCGGGCGCCCACCCCCAGGGTACACGCAGGGCGACTCCCCCCCACCCCCAGGGCCACCCAGGGCCGGGCTCGTCGCGCACCCAGCCCCATTGGAGCGGATCCTGTAGGAAAAAGTGATGACAGGGAACAAGTAGTTGGGGGAGATCCCAGGCGCCTGGTCCCCGCCCCGGGGAGGGAGGGGACCCGGGAGCCTGTTGGGGGCCAGCTGCGAGCTGGCTTCCCGGCTCTGCACCCCGCCAGCCCCCAAGATCGGGATCTGGGGTGGCGGGGGGTGAGCGCCAGGCGCGGGATGGAGGGACCCGGGCTCGCCACCGCGACCGGGGAGCAGCCCCGGGTGGCCTGGCTCTGATCCTGCAGGCGATGTCCCCTGGTGGAGCGCAGGAGCCAGGGCGGAATGGAACCAGGTTGGTGACGGTGTCTGTGTGGCATCTCTGATGGCAGCAATCAGCCAGGAGCATGCACTCCAGAGGGGACTCCAACTGGTCCTTGGAGATTTTCTCTCTCTCTCTCTCTCTCTCTCTCTCTCTCTCTGGAGAGAGAGAGAGAGATAGAGAGAGAGAGAGAGACAGATAGAGAGAGAGAGAGAGAGAGAGAGAGAGAGAGAGAGAGAGAGAGAGCTGGGTCTCTGTGCAGCTGGGTCCCCACATCCACAGAGCTGCTGCTTGATTGCAGCTAAAATAGTCTTTAAGATGAAGTTTCCTGGAATGATTGGAAATAAACACAGATGGATAAAGGAGAGAGAGAGAAAAAAAAAAATCCTAAAAATGAGGCACTTTAAAAAAAATAAATAAAGTGAGCATTTTTCTTAAGAACAAATGAGATTTTTTTTCCTTCTTTTTCTTTCTCCCAGTTGGAGAGAGATTTGCAAGAGATGGATGTCATTTAGAAAAAAAAAAAAAGATTAAAAAAAATCTTGGAACAGGGTTGACCTCCCCTCTACCTAAGAGTCTTTTACCACCACCACCCCTCCTCAGACTCCCCAGATTTCTGACTTGGGAATGTGTCCCCTTTTCTTTCAAGGACCTGAAGATCCTTCCAGAATGCCCGAGGAGACCTCTCCCAGGCGGACCCCGCAGAGCATCCCCTACCAGGACCTTCCCCACCTGGTGAACAAGGAGGGACAGTACCTGTTCTGCAGGTACTGGAATCCCTCAGGGACACCCAGGTGAGTCTTGGTCTCCTGCTCCTCCTCCGTGTGGCCCCCTCCCCTCTCTGACCCCCATTTCCCAACACCCCCTTTGAACACTGGGTACAGTCATGTTACCAAAGCCGAATTTCCTGCTTTATCATTTATTTTTATTTATTTATTTTAATTAAGAAGCCAGAATTCTGTTTCTGCGATGACAACTAGGCATCCACCGTATGTCAGTTTGCAAAAAAAGAAAAAAAAATTCCACATGACTTTATTTATCTATTTTGGTGCTGCAGTTGATTTCCTGTGGTCTGGGCAATTCGATCAACATCAAACCCAAGAGTTAAAAGGTTCCTAAATGCATAAGAAATAAACACCATCCTGTATACATATGTCACTGATGCGTGTGTCTTTCTTTTTTTTATTAGTTGTTGGTTTGTTGATGGATATTTATTTATGTCTTTTTTTAAAAATTAGTTGTTGATTTCTTGATGGATCTTTATTTATGTCTTTTTAAAAAAATCAGTTGTTGATTTGTTGATGGATCTTTATTTGTGTCTTTTTTTTATTAGTTGTTGATTTGTTGAAGGACCTTTATTTATGGATACATGGTGCCCTGAGATTCGAACCCAGGGCCTCACACAGGCCAGGCGAGCCGCTCTACCACCGAGCCACCACCCTAGGCCCAATGTGTGTGTGTGTCTTTTTTGGGGGGCGGGGGCAGGGCTTGACTTTTCCTGTTCAATGTGGGCTTCAGAAGGTGACATCCAGGTAGAATTGAGAAGAAAGGGGTCTGGGTGTCTCCTTTGATGCTTTGTTAGGTTACTTGGTGCATATTGGCTGTCAAGGACCCGCCTGGGCGTTGGAAACGGGCCTGGGGACTCGGGTACCAGGAGGCCACCACCGGTGTCTGGCTTCTCTTGGGTGAGGCAGGAAAACCCTGCCTGTGTGTGTTATCTGGAGGAAAAGAGAAGGTGTGTGCAAGCCAGCTGGCTTATGGTTTATGGGGGACGTTGGGATGGCCGGGAAATAGATGTGAGCCTGAAAGGGTACCCTGTGTGGTTTTTGCAATGATGGAAGTATTCTGTTTCTTGACTGAATCAATGTCAATAACCTGGTCGTGAGATTGTACTGTAGTTTTTTTTTTACTATTTATTTTTTAGTTTTAGGTGAACACAGTATCTTTATTTTATTGGTATTTTCTGCACACACCAGGCAAGTGCTCTACAGCTTGAGCCACATCCCCAGCCCTGTACTGTAGTGTTGTAAGAAGTGACCATTGTGGGAAACTGGCTAAAGGGTATATGACGTCTTTGGGTATTATTTCTTAGAACTGCGTGTGCATCTACGATCATCTCAAAATAAAAGTTCAGCCAGGGGCGGTGGCACACACGTCCTGTCATCCCAGCAGCTCAGGAGGCTGAGGCAGGAGGATGTTAAGTCCGAGGCCAGCCTCAGCAATTGAGCAAGGCTGTAAGCAACCTAGTGACACCCAGTCTCTAAAAAAAAAAAAAAAGAATTCTCCCTCCTCTCTCTCTCTCTCTCTCTCTCTCTCTCTCTCTCTCTGAGATGAGGGTCTTATGCTAAAGTAATTCCCCTGCCTCAGTCTCCCTTTATTTTTATTTTTTTGGTACCAAGGATTGAATTCAGGGACCCCCAACCACTGAGCCCTGTCCCCAGCCCTATTTTATTGAGAGACGGGGACCTGATGTCTGTAGACATGCTTCAACCTGCCTCTGCCTTGTGCCCTGGGGACATGTGGGGACCCCACAGGTTTACAGCACGTGTGTCTCTGTGTGTGTGTGTGACAGGAACGTGTGTATGCGTGTGTGAGATGTGCTTTTGGTAACAGGGATTGAACCCAGGGCCCTCCCCAGCCCTATTCTGTATTTTATTTAGAGACAGGGTCTCCCTGAGTTGCTTAGGGCCTTGCTAAATTAGTGAGGCCATCTTTGAACTCATGATCCTCCTATCTCAGCCTCCCTCTGCTGGGATGACAGGCATCCTCCACCATGCCTGGCCTTAGTGAAAGTTTTTTAACCACCAAATTTTCACCCAATTCCTCCTGTTGCTCCTTCTTAACTCATTCTTTATTAAGACTCACTTCCTCTTCAACAAATAAAAAAAAAAATTGGTACCAGGGATCAAAAACCAGGGGTGCTCAAACGTGGGATCCCCTTCCCCAGCCCCTTTTTCTACTTTATCGAGAGACAGGGTCTCGCTGAGTTGCTGAGGGCCTCGTAAGTGGCTGAGGCTGGCCTCCACCTTGCGATCCTCCTGCCTCAGCCTCCCCAGCCGCTGGGATGACAGGCGTGCGCCACGGCCCGGTGCTGTGACTTTGTATGAGTGTCCAGGCGCATTGGTGTGTCTCTGCCTAGGTCATCTCAGCGTGTGTGTGTGTGTTTTTGTGTGTGCGCCAGTGTGCTGGATTGCACGTTTGGGTGCGCGCGCGTGTGCACACGTTGCCGCGGTGCGGAGTGGGTCCCCGTGGGCACGGGCGCCTGGCGTGCGTGTGTGCCGTGTGCGCGCACCTGGGGACTGTGTGCACCCTGCGCGTGCCGCGGCCGGTGTCGCCTGCGGTCTGCAGGGGACAGATCGGCGCCCTCCCGCGCAGGGGCGGGGTGGGTGTGGGTGGGGGTAGCCCTGACTTGTCCCAGGGCGCGGCCGCCTGCGAGTCCGGGCGGGCGGCGCCCCCGCTCCTCCCCGCGGGGCCGGGCACACGCACGTGGGCCCGGCGCCGCCTCCCGCGTCCCCACCCACCGCGGCCGCCCTCCTCGCCCAGCGGCCCCGGGGATAAAGTGGCGGCGCAGACGCTGCGCCCTGTCGCCCTGTCGCCACGGAGGTGGCCGCGCGCGCAGCTCGCCCGGCCCTGGTTCCGCCGCCCGCCGAGACCCTGGGCGCTTGGGAGGTGACAGCGCCACTCGCGGCCCCAGGTAACCTGCCTCCCTGTCCCCGCCCCACCCGCGAGCGCCGCCACCAGGGGGTCGGGGCGACGCCAGTCCCGGGGTGGGGGTCCCTGGCGCGCTCAGCGTGGCCTCCCGCGCGCTCCCGGGCGCGTGTGCACGATCGTGCGCCTTTGCATGCTCGCTCGCCCCCCCGGACTCCCTGGCACCAGTCCCCCCCCTCTTCACCAACTTGTCGCCATCCGCCGCGGTCTCTTTGCAGCCCCTGGTGGCACCAACGCGACTCGGGGTGAAGTCCCCGGGTTTTCTTCCCTGCCCCCCCCCCACCCGGGTGGCATTTCCAAATGACAGCTGTGACCCCGGGCTGTGGGTGACATGGCAGGAGGCAAAGTTTGTAGGAAGCCTCCGGGGGGCGACGACTGGGTCCTGGGAACCCGCCTCCTCGGGGGTGAGGGGGACTTTGCGGGCGCCCACCCCCAGGGTACACGCAGGGCGACTCCCCCCCACCCCCCAGGACACCCCGGCCGCGCTTGTCCGCGCGCCCAGCCCCCTTGGAGCGGATCCTGTAGGAAAAAGTGATGACAGGGAACAAGTAGTTGGGGGAGATCCCAGGCGCCTGGTCCCCGCCCCGGGGAGGGAGGGGACCCGGGAGCCTGTTGGGGGCCAGCTGCGAGCTGGCTTCCCGGCTCTGCACCCCGCCAGCCCCCAAGATCGGGATCTGGGGTGGCGGGGGGTGAGCGCCAGGCGCGGGATGGAGGGACCCGGGCTCCCCACCGCGATCGGGGAGCAGCCCCGGGTGGCCTGGCTCTGATCCTGCAGGCGATGTCCCCTGGTGGAGCGCAGGAGCCAGGGCGGAATGGAACCAGGTTGGTGACGGTGTCTGTGTGGCATCTCTGGTGGCACCAATCAGCCAGGAGCATGCACTCCAGAGGGGACTCCAACTGGTCCTTGGAGATTTTCTCTCTCTCTCTCTCTCTGTCTCTCTGGAGAGAGAGGGAGAGGGAGATAGATGGATAGATAGATAGAGAGAGAGAGAGAGAGAGAGAGAGAGAGAGAGCTGGGTCTCTGTGCAGCTGGGTCCCCACATCCACAGAGCTGCTGCTTGATTGCAGCTAAAATAGTCTTTAAGATGAAGTTTCCTGGAATGATTGGAAATAAACACAGATGGATAAAGGAGAGAGAGAGAGAAAAAAAAAATCCTAAAAATGAGGCACTTTAAAAAAAATAAATAAAGTGAGCATTTTTCTTAAGAACAAATGAGATTTTTTTTCCTTCTTTTTCTTTCTCCCAGTTGGAGAGAGATTTGCAAGAGATGGATGTCATTTAGAAAAAAAAAAAAAAGATTAAAAAAAATCTTGGAACAGGGTTGACCTCCCCTCTACCTAAGAGTCTTTTACCACCACCACCCCTCCTCAGACTCCCCAGATTTCTGACTTGGGAATGTGTCCCCTTTTCTTTCAAGGACCTGAAGATCCTTCCAGAATGCCCGAGGAGACCTCTCCCAGGCGGACCCCGCAGAGCATCCCCTACCAGGACCTTCCCCACCTGGTGAACGCGGAGGGACAGTACCTGTTCTGCAGGTACTGGAATCCCTCAGGGACACCCAGGTGAGTCTTGGTCTCCTGCTCCTCCTCCGTGTGGCCCCCTCCCCTCTCTGACCCCCATTTCCCAACACCCCCTTTGAACACTGGGTACAGTCATGTTACCAAAGCCGAATTTCCTGCTTTATCATTTATTTTTATTTATTTATTTTAATTAAGAAGCCAGAATTCTGTTTCTGCGATGACAACTAGGCATCCACCGTATGTCAGTTTGCAAAAAAAGAAAAAAAATTCCACATGACTTTATTTATCTATTTTGGTGCTGCAGTTGATTTCCTGTGGTCTGGGCAATTCGATCAACATCAAACCCAAGAGTTAAAAGGTTCCTAAATGCATAAGAAATAAACACCATCCTGTATACATATGTCACTGAAGCGTGTGTCTTTCTTTTTTTTATTAGTTGTTGATTTGTTGATGGATATTTATTTATGTCTTTTTTTAAAAATTAGTTGTTGATTTGTTGATGGATCTTTATTTATGTCTTTTTTTAAAAATTAGTTGTTGATTTCTTGATGGATCTTTATTTATGTCTTTTTAAAAAAATCAGTTGTTGATTTGTTGATGGATCTTTATTTGTGTCTTTTTTTTATTAGTTGTTGATTTGTTGAAGGACCTTTATTTATGGATACATGGTGCCCTGAGATTCGAACCCAGGGCCTCACACAGGCCAGGCGAGCCGCTCTACCACCGAGCCACCACCCTAGGCCCAATGTGTGTGTGTGTCTTTTTTGGGGGGCGGGGGCAGGGCTTGACTTTTCCTGTTCAATGTGGGCTTCAGAAGGTGACATCCAGGTAGAATTGAGAAGAAAGGGGTCTGGGTGTCTCCTTTGATGCTTTGTTAGGTTACTTGGTGCATATTGGCTGTCAAGGACCCGCCTGGGCGTTGGAAACGGGCCTGGGGACTCGGGTACCAGGAGGCCACCACCGGTGTCTGGCTTCTCTTGGGTGAGGCAGGAAAACCCTGCCTGTGTGTGTTATCTGGAGGAAAAGAGAAGGTGTGTGCAAGCCAGCTGGCTTATGGTTTATGGGGGACGTTGGGATGGCCGGGAAATAGATGTGAGCCTGAAAGGGTACCCTGTGTGGTTTTTGCAATGATGGAAGTATTCTGTTTCTTGACTGAATCAATGTCAATAACCTGGTCGTGAGATTGTACTGTAGTTTTTTTTTTTACTATTTATTTTTTAGTTTTAGGTGAACACAGTATCTTTATTTTATTGTTATTTTCTGCACACACCAGGCAAGTGCTCTACGGCTTGAGCCACATCCCCAGCCCTGTACTGTAGTGTTGTAAGAAGTGACCATTGTGGGAAACTGGCTAAAGGGTATATGACGTCTTTGGGTATTATTTCTTAGAACTGCGTGTGCATCTAAGATCATCTCAAAATAAAAGTTCAGCCAGGGGCGGTGGCACACACGTCCTGTCATCCCAGCAGCTCAGGAGGCTGAGGCAGGAGGATGTTAAGTCCCAGGCCAGCCTCAGCAATTGAGCAAGGCTGTAAGCAACCTAGTGACACCCAGTCTCTAAAAAAAAAAAAAAAAAAAAAAAGAATTCTCCCTCCTCTCTCTCTCTCTCTCTCTCTCTCTCTCTCTCTCTTTGAGATGAGGGTCTTGGGCTGAAGTAATTCCCCTGCCTCAGTCTCCCTTTATTTTTGTTTTTTTGGTACCAAGGATTGAATTCAGGGACCCCCAACCACTGAGCCCTGTCCCCAGCCCTATTTTATTGAGAGACGGGGACCTGATGTCTGTAGACATGCTTCAACCTGCCTCTGCCTTGTGCCCTGGGGACATGTGGGGACCCCACAGGTTTACAGCACGTGTGTCTCTGTGTGTGTGTGTGACAGGAACGTGTGTATGCGTGTGTGAGATGTGCTTTTGGTAACAGGGATTGAACCCAGGGGCCCTCCCCAGCCCTATTCTGTATTTTATTTAGAGACAGGGTCTCCCTGAGTTGCTTAGGGCCTTGCTAAATTAGTGAGGCCATCTTTGAACTCATGATCCTCCTATCTCAGCCTCCCTCTGCTGGGATGACAGGCATCCTCCACCATGCCTGGCCTTAGTGAAAGTTTTTTAACCACCAAATTTTCACCCAATTCCTCCTGTTGCTCCTTCTTAACTCATTCTTTATTAAGACTCACTTCCTCTTCAACAAATAAAAAAAAATTGGTACCAGGGATCAAAAACCAGGGGTGCTCAACGTGGGATCCCCTTCCCCAGCCCCTTTTTCTACTTTATCGAGAGACAGGGTCTCGCTGAGTTGCTGAGGGCCTCGTAAGTGGCTGAGGCTGGCCTCCACCTTGCGATCCTCCTGCCTCAGCCTCCCCAGCCGCTGGGATGACAGGCGTGCGCCACGGCCCGGTGCTGTGACTTTCTGTGAGTGTCCAGGCGCATTGGTGTGTCTCTGCCTAGGTCATCTCAGCGTGTGTGTGTGTGTTTGTGTGTGTGCGCCAGTGTGCTGGATTGCACGTTTGGGTGCGCGCGCGTGTGCACACGTTGCCGCGGTGCGGAGTGGGTCCCCGTGGGCACGGGCGCCTGGCGTGCGTGTGTGCCGTGTGCGCGCACCTGGGGCCTGTGTGCACCCTGCGCGTGCCGCGCCCGGTGTCGCCTGCGGTCTGCAGGGGACAGATCGGCGCCCTCCCGCGCAGGGGCGGGGTGGGTGTGGGTGGGGGTAGCCCTGACTTGTCCCAGGGCGCGGCCGCCTGCGAGTCCGGGCGGGCGGCGCCCCCGCTCCTCCCCGCGGGGCCGGGCACACGCACGTGGGCCCGGCGCCGCCTCCCGCGTCCCCACCCACCGCGGCCGCCCCTGTCGCCCAGCGGCCCTGGGGATAAAGTGGCGGTGCAGACGCTGCGCCCTGTCGCCCTGTCGCTGCGGAGGTGGCCGTGCGCGCAGCTCGCCTGGCCCTGTTTCCGCCGCCCGCGGAGACCCGTGGCGCTTGGGAGGTGACAGCGTCACTTGCAGCCCCAGTAACCTGCCTCCCTGTCCCCGCCCCACCCGCGAGCGCCGCCACCAGGGGGTCGGGGCGACGCCAGTCCCGGGGTGGGGGTCCCTGGCGCGCTCAGCGTGGCCTCCCGCGCGCTCCCGCGCGCGTGTGCACGATCGTGCGCCTTTGCACGCTCGCGCGCCCCCCCGGACTCCCTGGCACCAGTCCCCCGCCTGGTCACCAACTTGTCGCCATCCGCCGCGGTCTCTTTGCAGCCCCTGGTGGCACCAACGCGACTCGGGGTGAAGTCCCCGGGTTTTCTTCCCTGCCTCCCCCACCCGGGTGGCATTTCCAAATGACAGCTGTGACCCTGGGCTGTGGGTGACATGGCAGGAGGCAAAGTTTGTCCGAAGCCTCCGGGGGGGGGCCAACTGGGTCCTGGGAACCCGCCTCCTTGGGGGTGAGGGGGACTTTGCGGGCGCCCACCCCCAGGGTACACGCAGGGCGACTCCCCCCCACCCCCAGGGCCACCCAGGGCCGGGCTCGTCGCGCACCCAGCCCCATTGGAGCGGATCCTGTAGGAAAAAGTGATGACAGGGAACAAGTAGTTGGGGGAGATCCCAGGCGCCTGGTCCCCGCCCCGGGGAGGGAGGGGACCCGGGAGCCTGTTGGGGGCCAGCTGCGAGCTGGCTTCCCGGCTCTGCACCCCGCCAGCCCCCAAGATCGGGATCTGGGGTGGCGGGGGGTGAGCGCCAGGCGCGGGATGGAGGGACCCGGGCTCGCCACCGCGATCGGGGAGCAGCCCCGGGTGGCCTGGCTCTGATCCTGCAGGCGATGTCCCCTGGTGGAGCGCAGGAGCCAGGGCGGAATGGAACCAGGTTGGTGATGGTGTCTGTGTGGCATCTCTGATGGCAGCAATCAGCCAGGAGCATGCACTCCAGAGGGGACTCCAACTGGTCCTTGGAGATTTTCTCTCTCTCTCTCTCTCTCTCTCTCTCTCTCTGGAGAGAGAGAGAGAGATAGAGAGAGAGAGAGAGACAGATAGAGAGAGAGAGAGAGAGAGAGAGAGAGAGAGAGAGAGAGAGCTGGGTCTCTGTGCAGCTGGGTCCCCACATCCACAGAGCTGCTGCTTGATTGCAGCTAAAATAGTCTTTAAGATGAAGTTTCCTGGAATGATTGGAAATAAACACAGATGGATAAAGGAGAGAGAGAGAGAAAAAAAAAATCCTAAAAATGAGGCACTTTAAAAAAAATAAATAAAGTGAGCATTTTTCTTAAGAACAAATGAGATTTTTTTTCCTTCTTTTTCTTTCTCCCAGTTGGAGAGAGATTTGCAAGAGATGGATGTCATTTAGAAAAAAAAAAAAAGATTAAAAAAAATCTTGGAACAGGGTTGACCTCCCCTCTACCTAAGAGTCTTTTACCACCACCACCCCTCCTCAGACTCCCCAGATTTCTGACTTGGGAATGTGTCCCCTTTTCTTTCAAGGACCTGAAGATCCTTCCAGAATGCCCGAGGAGACCTCTCCCAGGCGGACCCCGCAGAGCATCCCCTACCAGGACCTTCCCCACCTGGTGAACGCGGAGGGACAGTACCTGTTCTGCAGGTACTGGAATCCCTCAGGGACACCCAGGTGAGTCTTGGTCTCCTGCTCCTCCTCCGTGTGGCCCCCTCCCCTCTCTGACCCCCATTTCCCAACACCCCCTTTGAACACTGGGTACAGTCATGTTACCAAAGCCGAATTTCCTGCTTTATCATTTATTTTTATTTATTTATTTTAATTAAGAAGCCAGAATTCTGTTTCTGCGATGACAACTAGGCATCCACCGTATGTCAGTTTGCAAAAAAAGAAAAAAAATTCCACATGACTTTATTTATCTATTTTGGTGCTGCAGTTGATTTCCTGTGGTCTGGGCAATTCGATCAACATCAAACCCAAGAGTTAAAAGGTTCCTAAATGCATAAGAAATAAACACCATCCTGTATACATATGTCACTGAAGCGTGTGTCTTTCTTTTTTTTATTAGTTGTTGATTTGTTGATGGATATTTATTTATGTCTTTTTTTAAAAATTAGTTGTTGATTTGTTGATGGATCTTTATTTATGTCTTTTTTTAAAAATTAGTTGTTGATTTCTTGATGGATCTTTATTTATGTCTTTTTAAAAAAATCAGTTGTTGATTTGTTGATGGATCTTTATTTGTGTCTTTTTTTTATTAGTTGTTGATTTGTTGAAGGACCTTTATTTATGGATACATGGTGCCCTGAGATTCGAACCCAGGGCCTCACACAGGCCAGGCGAGCCGCTCTACCCCCGAGCCACCACCCTAGGCCCAATGTGTGTGTGTGTCTTTTTTGGGGGGCGGGGGCAGGGCTTGACTTTTCCTGTTCAATGTGGGCTTCAGAAGGTGACATCCAGGTAGAATTGAGAAGAAAGGGGTCTGGGTGTCTCCTTTGATGCTTTGTTAGGTTACTTGGTGCATATTGGCTGTCAAGGACCCGCCTGGGCGTTGGAAACGGGCCTGGGGACTCGGGTACCAGGAGGCCACCACCGGTGTCTGGCTTCTCTTGGGTGAGGCAGGAAAACCCTGCCTGTGTGTGTTATCTGGAGGAAAAGAGAAGGTGTGTGCAAGCCAGCTGGCTTATGGTTTATGGGGGACGTTGGGATGGCCGGGAAATAGATGTGAGCCTGAAAGGGTACCCTGTGTGGTTTTTGCAATGATGGAAGTATTCTGTTTCTTGACTGAATCAATGTCAATAACCTGGTCGTGAGATTGTACTGTAGTTTTTTTTTTACTATTTATTTTTTAGTTTTAGGTGAACACAGTATCTTTATTTTATTGTTATTTTCTGCACACACCAGGCAAGTGCTCTACGGCTTGAGCCACATCCCCAGCCCTGTACTGTAGTGTTGTAAGAAGTGACCATTGTGGGAAACTGGCTAAAGGGTATATGACGTCTTTGGGTATTATTTCTTAGAACTGCGTGTGCATCTACGATCATCTCAAAATAAAAGTTCAGCCAGGGGCGGTGGCACACACGTCCTGTCATCCCAGCAGCTCAGGAGGCTGAGGCAGGAGGATGTTAAGTCCGAGGCCAGCCTCAGCAATTGAGCAAGGCTGTAAGCAACCTAGTGACACCCAGTCTCTAAAAAAAAAAAAAAAAAAAAAAAAGAATTCTCCCTCCTCTCTCTCTCTCTCTCTCTCTCTCTCTCTCTCTCTCTCTCTCTTTGAGATGAGGGTCTTGGGCTGAAGTAATTCCCCTGCCTCAGTCTCCCTTTATTTTTATTTTTTTGGTACCAAGGATTGAATTCAGGGACCCCCAACCACTGAGCCCTGTCCCCAGCCCTATTTTATTGAGAGACGGGGACCTGATGTCTGTAGACATGCTTCAACCTGCCTCTGCCTTGTGCCCTGGGGACATGTGGGGACCCCACAGGTTTACAGCACGTGTGTCTCTGTGTGTGTGTGTGACAGGAACGTGTGTATGCGTGTGTGAGATGTGCTTTTGGTAACAGGGATTGAACCCAGGGGCCCTCCCCAGCCCTATTCTGTATTTTATTTAGAGACAGGGTCTCCCTGAGTTGCTTAGGGCCTTGCTAAATTAGTGAGGCCATCTTTGAACTCATGATCCTCCTATCTCAGCCTCCCTCTGCTGGGATGACAGGCATCCTCCACCATGCCTGGCCTTAGTGAAAGTTTTTTAACCACCAAATTTTCACCCAATTCCTCCTGTTGCTCCTTCTTAACTCATTCTTTATTAAGACTCACTTCCTCTTCAACAAATAAAAAAAAATTGGTACCAGGGATCAAAAACCAGGGGTGCTCAACGTGGGATCCCCTTCCCCAGCCCCTTTTTCTACTTTATCGAGAGACAGGGTCTCGCTGAGTTGCTGAGGGCCTCGTAAGTGGCTGAGGCTGGCCTCCACCTTGCGATCCTCCTGCCTCAGCCTCCCCAGCCGCTGGGATGACAGGCGTGCGCCACGGCCCGGTGCTGTGACTTTCTGTGAGTGTCCAGGCGCATTGGTGTGTCTCTGCCTAGGTCATCTCAGCGTGTGTGTGTGTGTTTGTGTGTGTGCGCCAGTGTGCTGGATTGCACGTTTGGGTGCGCGCGCGTGTGCACACGTTGCCGCGGTGCGGAGTGGGTCCCCGTGGGCACGGGCGCCTGGCGTGCGTGTGTGCCGTGTGCGCGCACCTGGGGCCTGTGTGCACCCTGCGCGTGCCGCGCCCGGTGTCGCCTGCGGTCTGCAGGGGACAGATCGGCGCCCTCCCGCGCAGGGGCGGGGTGGGTGTGGGTGGGGGTAGCCCTGACTTGTCCCAGGGCGCGGCCGCCTGCGAGTCCGGGCGGGCGGCGCCCCCGCTCCTCCCCGCGGGGCCGGGCACACGCACGTGGGCCCGGCGCCGCCTCCCGCGTCCCCACCCACCGCGGCCGCCCCTGTCGCCCAGCGGCCCTGGGGATAAAGTGGCGGCGCAGTCGCTGCGCCCTGTCGCCCTGTCGCCGCGGAGGTGGCCATGCGCGCAGCTCGCCCGGCCCTGGTTCCGCCGCCCGCGGAGACCCGTGGCGCTTGGGAGGTGACAGCGTCACTTGCAGCCCCAGTAACCTGCCTCCCTGTCCCCGCCCCACCCGCGAGCGCCGCCACCAGGGGGTCGGGGCGACGCCAGTCCCGGGGTGGGGGTCCCTGGCGCGCTCAGCGTGGCCTCCCGCGCGCTCCCGCGCGCGTGTGCACGATCGTGCGCCTTTGCACGCTCGCGCGCCCCCCCGGACTCCCTGGCACCAGTCCCCCGCCTGGTCACCAACTTGTCGCCATCCGCCGCGGTCTCTTTGCAGCCCCTGGTGGCACCAACGCGACTCGGGGTGAAGTCCCCGGGTTTTCTTCCCTGCCCCCCCCACCCGGGTGGCATTTCCAAATGACAGCTGTGACCCTGGGCTGTGGGTGACATGGCAGGAGGCAAAGTTTGTCCGAAGCCTCCGGGGGGGGCCAACTGGGTCCTGGGAACCCGCCTCCTCGGGGGTGAGGGGGACTTTGCAGGCGCCCACCCCCAGGGTACACGCAGGGCGACTCCCCCCCACCCCCAGGGCCACCCCGGGCCGGGCTCGTCGCGCACCCAGCCCCATTGGAGCGGATCCTGTAGGAAAAAGTGATGACAGGGAACAAGTAGTTGGGGGAGATCCCAGGCGCCTGGTCCCCGCCCCGGGGAGGGAGGGGACCCGGGAGCCTGTTGGGGGCCAGCTGCGAGCTGGCTTCCCGGCTCTGCACCCCGCCAGCCCCCAAGATCGGGATCTGGGGTGGCGGGGGGTGAGCGCCAGGCGCGGGATGGAGGGACCCGGGCTCGCCACCGCGATCGGGGAGCAGCCCCGGGTGGCCTGGCTCTGATCCTGCAGGCGATGTCCCCTGGTGGAGCACAGGAGCCAGGGCGGAATGGAACCAGGTTGGTGACGGTGTCTGTGTGGCATCTCTGATGGCAGCAATCAGCCAGGAGCATGCACTCCAGAGGGGACTCCAACTGGTCCTTGGAGATTTTCTCTCTCTCTCTCTCTCAAAGAGAGAGATAGATAGAGAGAGAGAGAGAGAGAGAGAGAGAGAGAGAGAGACAGAGAGAGAGCTGGGTCTCTGTGCAGCTGGGTCCCCACATCCACAGAGCTGCTGCTTGATTGCAGCTAAAATAGTCTTTAAGATGAAGTTTCCTGGAATGATTGGAAATAAACACAGATGGATAAAGGAGAGAGAGAGAAAAAAAAATCCTAAAAATGAGGCACTTTAAAAAAAATAAATAAAGTGAGCATTTTTCTTAAGAACAAATGAGATTTTTTTTCCTTCTTTTTCTTTCTCCCAGTTGGAGAGAGATTTGCAAGAGATGGATGTCATTTAGAAAAAAAAAAAAAGATTAAAAAAAATCTTGGAACAGGGTTGACCTCCCCTCTACCTAAGAGTCTTTTACCACCACCACCCCTCCTCCGACTCCCCAGATTTCTGACTTGGGAATGTGTCCCCTTTTCTTTCAAGGACCTGAAGATCCTTCCAGAATGCCCGAGGAGACCTCTCCCAGGCGGACCCCGCAGAGCATCCCCTACCAGGACCTTCCCCACCTGGTGAACAAGGAGGGACAGTACCTGTTCTGCAGGTACTGGAATCCCTCAGGGACACCCAGGTGAGTCTTGGTCTCCTGCTCCTCCTCCGTGTGGCCCCCTCCCCTCTCTGACCCCCATTTCCCAACACCCCCTTTGAACACTGGGTACAGTCATGTTACCAAAGCCGAATTTCCTGCTTTATCATTTATTTTTATTTATTTATTTTAATTAAGAAGCCAGAATTCTGTTTCTGCGATGACAACTAGGCATCCACCGTATGTCAGTTTGCAAAAAAAGAAAAAAAAATTCCACATGACTTTATTTATCTATTTTGGTGCTGCAGTTGATTTCCTGTGGTCTGGGCAATTCGATCAACATCAAACCCAAGAGTTAAAAGGTTCCTAAATGCATAAGAAATAAACACCATCCTGTATACATATGTCACTGATGCGTGTGTCTTTCTTTTTTTTATTAGTTGTTGATTTGTTGATGGATATTTATTTATGTCTTTTTTTAAAAATTAGTTGTTGATTTCTTGATGGATCTTTATTTATGTCTTTTTTTAAAAATTAGTTGTTGATTTCTTGATGGATCTTTATTTATGTCTTTTTAAAAAAATCAGTTGTTGATTTGTTGATGGATCTTTATTTGTGTCTTTTTTTTATTAGTTGTTGATTTGTTGAAGGACCTTTATTTATGGATACATGGTGCCCTGAGATTCGAACCCAGGGCCTCACACAGGCCAGGCGAGCCGCTCTACCACCGAGCCACCACCCTAGGCCCAATGTGTGTGTGTGTCTTTTTTGGGGGGCGGGGGCAGGGCTTGACTTTTCCTGTTCAATGTGGGCTTCAGAAGGTGACATCCAGGTAGAATTGAGAAGAAAGGGGTCTGGGTGTCTCCTTTGATGCTTTGTTAGGTTACTTGGTGCATATTGGCTGTCAAGGACCCGCCTGGGCGTTGGAAACGGGCCTGGGGACTCGGGTACCAGGAGGCCACCACCGGTGTCTGGCTTCTCTTGGGTGAGGCAGGAAAACCCTGCCTGTGTGTGTTATCTGGAGGAAAAGAGAAGGTGTGTGCAAGCCAGCTGGCTTATGGTTTATGGGGGACGTTGGGATGGCCGGGAAATAGATGTGAGCCTGAAAGGGTACCCTGTGTGGTTTTTGCAATGATGGAAGTATTCTGTTTCTTGACTGAATCAATGTCAATAACCTGGTCGTGAGATTGTACTGTAGTTTTTTTTTTACTATTTATTTTTTAGTTTTAGGTGAACACAGTATCTTTATTTTATTGGTATTTTCTGCACACACCAGGCAAGTGCTCTACAGCTTGAGCCACATCCCCAGCCCTGTACTGTAGTGTTGTAAGAAGTGACAATTGTGGGAAACTGGCTAAAGGGTATATGACGTCTTTGGGTATTATTTCTTAGAACTGCGTGTGCATCTACGATCATCTCAAAATAAAAGTTCAGCCAGGGGCGGTGGCACACACGTCCTGTCATCCCAGCAGCTCAGGAGGCTGAGGCAGGAGGATGTTAAGTCCGAGGCCAGCCTCAGCAATTGAGCAAGGCTGTAAGCAACCTAGTGACACCCAGTCTCTAAAAAAAAAAAAAAAAGAATTCTCCCTCCTCTCTCTCTCTCTCTCTCTCTCTCTCTCTCTCTCTCTCTGAGATGAGGGTCTTATGCTAAAGTAATTCCCCTGCCTCAGTCTCCCTTTATTTTTATTTTTTTGGTACCAAGGATTGAATTCAGGGACCCCCAACCACTGAGCCCTGTCCCCAGCCCTATTTTATTGAGAGAGGGGGACCTGATGTCTGTAGACATGCTTCAACCTGCCTCTGCCTTGTGCCCTGGGGACATGTGGGGACCCCACAGGTTTACAGCACGTGTGTCTCTGTGTGTGTGTGTGACAGGAACGTGTGTATGCGTGTGTGAGATGTGCTTTTGGTAACAGGGATTGAACCCAGGGGCCCTCCCCAGCCCTATTCTGTATTTTATTTAGAGACAGGGTCTCCCTGAGTTGCTTAGGGCCTTGCTAAATTAGTGAGGCCATCTTTGAACTCATGATCCTCCTATCTCAGCCTCCCTCTGCTGGGATGACAGGCATCCTCCACCATGCCTGGCCTTAGTGAAAGTTTTTTAACCACCAAATTTTCACCCAATTCCTCCTGTTGCTCCTTCTTAACTCATTCTTTATTAAGACTCACTTCCTCTTCAACAAATAAAAAAAAAATTGGTACCAGGGATCAAAAACCAGGGGTGCTCAACGTGGGATCCCCTTCCCCAGCCCCTTTTTCTACTTTATCGAGAGACAGGGTCTCGCTGAGTTGCTGAGGGCCTCGTAAGTGGCTGAGGCTGGCCTCCACCTTGCGATCCTCCTGCCTCAGCCTCCCCAGCCGCTGGGATGACAGGCGTGCGCCACGGCCCGGTGCTGTGACTTTGTATGAGTGTCCAGGCGCATTGGTGTGTCTCTGCCTAGGTCATCTCAGCGTGTGTGTGTGTGTTTGTGTGTGTGCGCCAGTGTGCTGGATTGCACGTTTGGGTGCGCGCGCGTGTGCACACGTTGCCGCGGTGCGGAGTGGGTCCCCGTGGGCACGGGCGCCTGGCGTGCGTGTGTGCCGTGTGCGCGCACCTGGGGCCTGTGTGCACCCTGCGCGTGCCGCGCCCGGTGTCGCCTGCGGTCTGCAGGGGACAGATCGGCGCCCTCCCGCGCAGGGGCGGGGTGGGTGTGGGTGGGGGTAGCCCTGACTTGTCCCAGGGCGCGGCCGCCTGCGAGTCCGGGCGGGCGGCGCCCCCGCTCCTCCCCGCGGGGCCGGGCACACACACGTGGGCCCGGCGCCGCCTCCCGCGTCCCCACCCACCGCGGCCGCCCTCCTCGCCCAGCGGCCCCGGGGATAAAGTGGCGGCGCAGACGCCGCGCCCTGTCGCCCTGTCGCCGCGGAGGTGGCCGCGCGTGCAGCTCGCTGGGCCCTGGTTCCGCCGCCCGCCGAGACCCTGGGCGCTTGGGAGGTGACAGCGCCACTCGCGGCCCTGGTAACCTGCCTCCCTGTCCCCGCCCCACCCGCGAGCGCCGCCACCAGGGGGTCGGGGCGACGCCAGTCCCGGGGTGGGGGTCCCTGGCGCGCTCAGCGTGGCCTCCCGCGCGCTCCCGGGCGCGTGTGCACGATCGTGCACCTTTGCATGCTCGCTCGCCCCCCCGGACTCCCTGGCACCAGTCCCCCCCTGGTCACCAACTTGTCGCCATCCGCCGCGGTCTCTTTGCAGCCCCTGGTGGCACCAACGCGACTCGGGGTGAAGTCCCCGGGTTTTCTTCCCTGCCCCCCCCCCACCCGGGTGGCATTTCCAAATGACAGCTGTGACCCCGGGCTGTGGGTGACATGGCAGGAGGCAAAGTTTGTCCGAAGCCTCCGGGGGGCGACGACTGGGTCCTGGGAACCCGCCTCCTCGGGGGTGAGGGGGACTTTGCGGGCGCCCACCCCCAGGGTACACGCAGGGCGACTCCCCCCCACCCCCCAGGACACCCCGGGCCGCGCTTGTCCGCGCGCCCAGCCCCCTTGGAGCGGATCCTGTAGGAAAAAGTGATGACAGGGAACAAGTAGTTGGGGGAGATCCCAGGCGCCTGGTCCCCGCCCCGGGGAGGGAGGGGACCCGGGAGCCTGTTGGGGGCCAGCTGCGAGCTGGCTTCCCGGCTCTGCACCCCGCCAGCCCCCAAGATCGGGATCTGGGGTGGCGGGGGGTGAGCGCCAGGCGCGGGATGGAGGGACCCGGGCTCGCCACCGCGATCGGGGAGCAGCCCCGGGTGGCCTGGCTCTGATCCTGCAGGCGATGTCCCCTGGTGGAGCGCAGGAGCCAGGGCGGAATGGAACCAGGTTGGTGACGGTGTCTGTGTGGCATCTCTGATGGCAGCAATCAGCCAGGAGCATGCACTCCAGAGGGGACTCCAACTGGTCCTTGGAGATTTTCTCTCTCTCTCTCTCTCTCTCTCTCTCTGGAGAGAGAGAGAGATAGAGAGAGAGAGAGAGAGAGAGAGAGAGAGAGAGAGAGAGAGAGAGAGAGAGAGCTGGGTCTCTGTGCAGCTGGGTCCCCACATCCACAGAGCTGCTGCTTGATTGCAGCTAAAATAGTCTTTAAGATGAAGTTTCCTGGAATGATTGGAAATAAACACAGATGGATAAAGGAGAGAGAGAGAGAAAAAAAAAATCCTAAAAATGAGGCACTTTAAAAAAAATAAATAAAGTGAGCATTTTTCTTAAGAACAAATGAGATTTTTTTTCCTTCTTTTTCTTTCTCCCAGTTGGAGAGAGATTTGCAAGAGATGGATGTCATTTAGAAAAAAAAAAAAAAAAGATTAAAAAAAATCTTGGAACAGGGTTGACCTCCCCTCTACCTAAGAGTCTTTTACCACCACCACCCCTCCTCCGACTCCCCAGATTTCTGACTTGGGAATGTGTCCCCTTTTCTTTCAAGGACCTGAAGATCCTTCCAGAATGCCCGAGGAGACCTCTCCCAGGCGGACCCCGCAGAGCATCCCCTACCAGGACCTTCCCCACCTGGTGAACAAGGAGGGACAGTACCTGTTCTGCAGGTACTGGAATCCCTCAGGGACACCCAGGTGAGTCTTGGTCTCCTGCTCCTCCTCCGTGTGGCCCCCTCCCCTCTCTGACCCCCATTTCCCAACACCCCCTTTGAACACTGGGTACAGTCATGTTACCAAAGCCGAATTTCCTGCTTTATCATTTATTTTTATTTATTTATTTTAATTAAGAAGCCAGAATTCTGTTTCTGCGATGACAACTAGGCATCCACAGTATGTCAGTTTGCAAAAAAAGAAAAAAAAATTCCACATGACTTTATTTATCTATTTTGGTGCTGCAGTTGATTTCCTGTGGTCTGGGCAATTCGATCAACATCAAACCCAAGAGTTAAAAGGTTCCTAAATGCATAAGAAATAAACACCATCCTGTATACATATGTCACTGAAGCGTGTGTCTTTCTTTTTTTTATTAGTTGTTGATTTGTTGATGGATATTTATTTATGTCTTTTTTTAAAAATTAGTTGTTGATTTGTTGATGGATCTTTATTTATGTCTTTTTTTAAAAATTAGTTGTTGATTTCTTGATGGATCTTTATTTATGTCTTTTTAAAAAAATCAGTTGTTGATTTGTTGATGGATCTTTATTTGTGTCTTTTTTTTATTAGTTGTTGATTTGTTGAAGGACCTTTATTTATGGATACATGGTGCCCTGAGATTCGAACCCAGGGCCTCACACAGGCCAGGCGAGCCGCTCTACCACCGAGCCACCACCCTAGGCCCAATGTGTGTGTGTGTCTTTTTTGGGGGGCGGGGGCAGGGCTTGACTTTTCCTGTTCAATGTGGGCTTCAGAAGGTGACATCCAGGTAGAATTGAGAAGAAAGGGGTCTGGGTGTCTCCTTTGATGCTTTGTTAGGTTACTTGGTGCATATTGGCTGTCAAGGACCCGCCTGGGCGTTGGAAACGGGCCTGGGGACTCGGGTACCAGGAGGCCACCACCGGTGTCTGGCTTCTCTTGGGTGAGGCAGGAAAACCCTGCCTGTGTGTGTTATCTGGAGGAAAAGAGAAGGTGTGTGCAAGCCAGCTGGCTTATGGTTTATGGGGGACGTTGGGATGGCCGGGAAATAGATGTGAGCCTGAAAGGGTACCCTGTGTGGTTTTTGCAATGATGGAAGTATTCTGTTTCTTGACTGAATCAATGTCAATAACCTGGTCGTGAGATTGTACTGTAGTTTTTTTTTTTTACTATTTATTTTTTAGTTTTAGGTGAACACAGTATCTTTATTTTATTGTTATTTTCTGCACACACCAGGCAAGTGCTCTACGGCTTGAGCCACATCCCCAGCCCTGTACTGTAGTGTTGTAAGAAGTGACCATTGTGGGAAACTGGCTAAAGGGTATATGACGTCTTTGGGTATTATTTCTTAGAACTGCGTGTGCATCTACGATCATCTCAAAATAAAAGTTCAGCCAGGGGCGGTGGCACACACGTCCTGTCATCCCAGCAGCTCAGGAGGCTGAGGCAGGAGGATGTTAAGTCCCAGGCCAGCCTCAGCAGTTGAGCAAGGCTGTAAGCAACCTGGTGACAGCCAGTCTCTAAAAAAAAAAAAAAAAAAAAAAATTCTCCCTCCTCTCTCTCTCTCTCTCTCTCTCTCTCTCTCTCTCTCTCTGTGAGATGAGGGTCTTGGGCTGAAGTAATTCCCCTGCCTCAGTCTCCCTTTATTTTTGTTTTTTTGGTACCAAGGATTGAATTCAGGGACCCCCAACCACTGAGCCCTGTCCCCAGCCCTATTTTATTGAGAGAGGGGGACCTGATGTCTGTAGACATGCTTCAACCTGCCTCTGCCTTCTGCCCTGGGGACATGTGGGGACCCCACGGGTTTACAGCACGTGTGTCTCTGTGTGTGTGTGTGACAGGAACGTGTGTATGCGTGTGTGAGATGTGCTTTTGGTAACAGGGATTGAACCCAGGGGCCCTCCCCAGCCCTATTCTGTATTTTATTTAGAGACAGGGTCTCCCTGAGTTGCTTAGGGCCTTGCTAAATTAGTGAGGCCATCTTTGAACTCATGATCCTCCTATCTCAGCCTCCCTCTGCTGGGATGACAGGCATCCTCCACCATGCCTGGCCTTAGTGAAAGTTTTTTAACCACCAAATTTTCACCCAATTCCTCCTGTTGCTCCTTCTTAACTCATTCTTTATTAAGACTCACTTCCTCTTCAACAAATAAAAAAAAATTGGTACCAGGGATCAAAAACCAGGGGTGCTCAACGTGGGATCCCCTTCCCCAGCCCCTTTTTCTACTTTATCGAGAGACAGGGTCTCGCTGAGTTGCTGAGGGCCTCGTAAGTGGCTGAGGCTGGCCTCCACCTTGCGATCCTCCTGCCTCAGCCTCCCCAGCCGCTGGGATGACAGGCGTGCGCCACGGCCCGGTGCTGTGACTTTGTATGAGTGTCCAGGCGCATTGGTGTGTCTCTGCCTAGGTCATCTCAGCGTGTGTGTGTGTGTTTTTGTGTGTGCGCCAGTGTGCTGGATTGCACGTTTGGGTGCGCGCGCGTGTGCACACGTTGCCCCGGTGCGGAGTGGGTCCCCATGGGCACGGGCGCCTGGCGTGCGTGTGTGCCGTGTGCGCGCACCTGGGGCCTGTGTGCACCCTGTGCGTGCGGCGCCTGGTGTCTCCTGTGGTCTGCAGGGGACAGATCGGCGCCCTCCCGCGCAGGGGCGGGGTGGGTGTGGGTGGGGGTAGCCCTGACTTGTCTCAGGGCGCGGCCGCCTGCGAGTCCCGGCGGGCGGCGCCCCCGCTCCTCCCCGCGGGGCCGGGCCCACGCACGTGGGCCCGGCGCCGCCTCCCGCGTCCCCACCCACCGCGGCCGCCCCCGTCGCCCAGCGGCCCTGGGGATAAAGTGGCGGCGCAGACGCTGCGCCCTGTCGCCCTTTCGCCGCGGAGGTGGCCGCGCGCTCAGCTCGCCTGGCCCTGGTTCCGCCGCCCGCCGAGACCTGTGGCGCTTGGGAGGTGACAGCTTCACTCGCGGCCCCAAAAACCTGCCTCCCTGGCCCCGCCCCACCCGCGAGCGCCGCCACCAGGGGGTCGGGGCGACGCCAGTCCCGGTGTGGGGGTCCCTGGCGCGCTCAGCTTGGCCTCCTGCGCGCTCCCGGGCGCGTGTGCACGATCGTGCGCCTTTGCACGCTCGCGCGCCCCCCCCCGGACTCCCTGGCACCAGTCCCCCCCCTGGTCACCAACTTGTCGCCATCCGCCGCGGTCTCTTTGCAGCCCCTGGTGGCACCAACGCGACTCGGGGTGAAGTCCCCGGGTTTTCTTCCCTGCCCCCCCCCACCCGGGTGGCATTTCCAAATGACAGCTGTGACCCCGGGCTGTGGGTGACATGGCAGGAGGCAAAGTTTGTCCAAAGCCTCCGGGGGCGACGACTGGGTCCTGGGAACCCGCCTCCTCGGGGGTGAGGGGGACTTTGCGGGCGCCCACCCCCAGGGTACACGCAGGGCGACTCCCCCCCACCCCCCGGGACACCCCGGGCCGCGCTCGTCCGCGCGCCCAGCCCCCTTGGAGTGGATCCTGTAGGAAAAAGTGATGACAGGGAACAAGTAGTTGGGGGAGATCCCAGGCGCCTGGTCCCCGCCCCGGGGAGGGAGGGGACCCGGGAGCCTGTTGGGGGCCAGCTGCGAGCTGGCTTCCCGGCTCTGCACCCCGCCAGCCCCCAAGATCGGGATCTGGGGTGGCGGGGGGTGAGCGCCAGGCGCGGGATGGAGGGACCCGGGCTCGCCACCGCGATCGGGGAGCAGCCCCGGGTGGCCTGGCTCTGATCCTGCAGGCGATGTCCCCTGGTGGAGCGCAGGAGCCCGGGCGGAATGGAACCAGGTTGGTGACGGTGTCTGTGTGGCATCTCTGATGGCAGCAATCAGCCAGGAGCATGCACTCCAGAGGGGACTCCAACTGGTCCTTGGAGATTTTCTCTCTCTCTCTCTCTCTCTCTCTCTCTCTTTTTTTGGAGAGAGAGAGAGAGAGAGAGAGAGAGAGAGAGAGAGAGAGAGAGAGCTGGGTCTCTGTGCAGCTGGGTCCCCACATCCACAGAGCTGCTGCTTGATTGCAGCTAAAATAGTCTTTAAGATGAAGTTTCCTGGAATGATTGGAAATAAACACAGATGGATAAAGGAGAGAGAGAGAGAGAAAAAAAATCCTAAAAATGAGGCACTTTAAAAAAAAATAAATAAAGTGAGCATTTTTCTTAAGAACAAATGAGATTTTTTTTCCTTCTTTTTCTTTCTCCCAGTTGGAGAGAGATTTGCAAGAGATGGATGTCATTTAGAAAAAAAAAAAAAAAGATTAAAAAAAATCTTGGAACAGGGTTGACCTCCCCTCTACCTAAGAGTCTTTTACCACCACCACCCCTCCTCAGACTCCCCAGATTTCTGACTTGGGAATGTGTCCCCTTTTCTTTCAAGGACCTGAAGATCCTTCCAGAATGCCCGAGGAGACCTCTCCCAGGCGGACCCCGCAGAGCATCCCCTACCAGGACCTTCCCCACCTGGTGAACAAGAAGGGACAGTACCTGTTCTGCAGGTACTGGAATCCCTCAGGGACACCCAGGTGAGTCTTGGTCTCCTGCTCCTCCTCCGTGTGGCCCCCTCCCCTCTCTGACCCCCATTTCCCAACACCCCCTTTGAACACTGGGTACAGTCATGTTACCAAAGCCGAATTTCCTGCTTTATCATTTATTTTTATTTATTTATTTTAATTAAGAAGCCAGAATTCTGTTTCTGCGATGACAACTAGGCATCCACCGTATGTCAGTTTGCAAAAAAAGAAAAAAAAAATTCCACATGACTCTATTTATCTATTTTGGTGCTGCAGTTGATTTCCTGTGGTCTGGGCAATTCGATCAACATCAAACCCAAGAGTTAAAAGGTTCCTAAATGCATAAGAAATAAACACCATCCTGTATACATATGTCACTGATGCGTGTGTCTTTCTTTTTTTTATTAGTTGTTGATTTGTTGATGGATATTTATTTATGTCTTTTTTTAAAAATTAGTTGTTGATTTGTTGATGGATCTTTATTTATGTCTTTTTAAAAAAAATCAGTTGTTGATTTGTTGATGGATCTTTATTTGTGTCTTTTTTTTTTATTAGTTGTTGATTTGTTGAAGGACCTTTATTTATGGATACATGGTGCCCTGAGATTCGAACCCAGGGCCTCACACAGGCCAGGCGAGCCCCTCTACCCCCGAGCCACCACCCTAGGCCCAATGTGTGTGTGTGTCTTTTTTGGGGGGCGGGGGCAGGGCTTGACTTTTCCTGTTCAATGTGGGCTTCAGAAGGTGACATCCAGGTAGAATTGAGATGAAAGGGGTCTGGGTGTCTCCTTTGATGCTTTGTTAGGTTACTTGGTGCATATTGGCTGTCAAGGACCCGCCTGGGCGTTGGAAACGGGCCTGGGGACTCGGGTACCAGGAGGCCACCACCGGTGTCTGGCTTCTCTTGGGTGAGGCAGGAAAACCCTGCCTGTGTGTGTTATCTGGAGGAAAAGAGAAGGTGTGTGCAAGCCAGCTGGCTTATGGTTTATGGGGGACGTTGGGATGGCCGGGAAATAGATGTGAGCCTGAAAGGGTACCCTGTGTGGTTTTTGCAATGATGGAAGTATTCTGTTTCTTGACTGAATCAATGTCAATAACCTGGTCGTGAGATTGTACTGTAGTTTTTTTTTTACTATTTATTTTTTAGTTTTAGGTGAACACAGTATCTTTATTTTATTGTTATTTTCTGCACACACCAGGCAAGTGCTCTACGGCTTGAGCCACATCCCCAGCCCTGTACTGTAGTGTTGTAAGAAGTGACCATTGTGGGAAACTGGCTAAAGGGTATATGACGTCTTTGGGTATTATTTCTTAGAACTGCGTGTGCATCTACGATCATCTCAAAATAAAAGTTCAGCCAGGGGCGGTGGCACACACGTCCTGTCATCCCAGCAGCTCAGGAGGCTGAGGCAGGAGGATGTTAAGTCCGAGGCCAGCCTCAGCAATTGAGCAAGGCTGTAAGCAACCTAGTGACACCCAGTCTCTAAAAAAAAAAAAAAAAGAATTCTCCCTCCTCTCTCTCTCTCTCTCTCTCTCTCTCTCTCTCTCTGAGATGAGGGTCTTATGCTAAAGTAATTCCCCTGCCTCAGTCTCCCTTTATTTTTATTTTTTTGGTACCAAGGATTGAATTCAGGGACCCCCAACCACTGAGCCCTGTCCCCAGCCCTATTTTATTGAGAGACGGGGACCTGATGTCTGTAGACATGCTTCAACCTGCCTCTGCCTTGTGCCCTGGGGACATGTGGGGACCCCACAGGTTTACAGCACGTGTGTCTCTGTGTGTGTGTGTGACAGGAACGTGTGTATGCGTGTGTGAGATGTGCTTTTGGTAACAGGGATTGAACCCAGGGGCCCTCCCCAGCCCTATTCTGTATTTTATTTAGAGACAGGGTCTCCCTGAGTTGCTTAGGGCCTTGCTAAATTAGTGAGGCCATCTTTGAACTCATGATCCTCCTATCTCAGCCTCCCTCTGCTGGGATGACAGGCATCCTCCACCATGCCTGGCCTTAGTGAAAGTTTTTTAACCACCAAATTTTCACCCAATTCCTCCTGTTGCTCCTTCTTAACTCATTCTTTATTAAGACTCACTTCCTCTTCAACAAATAAAAAAAAATTGGTACCAGGGATCAAAAACCAGGGGTGCTCAACGTGGGATCCCCTTCCCCAGCCCCTTTTTCTACTTTATCGAGAGACAGGGTCTCGCTGAGTTGCTGAGGGCCTCGTAAGTGGCTGAGGCTGGCCTCCACCTTGCGATCCTCCTGCCTCAGCCTCCCCAGCCGCTGGGATGACAGGCGTGCGCCACGGCCCGGTGCTGTGACTTTGTATGAGTGTCCAGGCGCATTGGTGTGTCTCTGCCTAGGTCATCTCAGCGTGTGTGTGTGTGTTTTTGTGTGTGCGCCAGTGTGCTGGATTGCACGTTTGGGTGCGCGCGTGTGCACACGTTGCCGCGGTGCGGAGTGGGTCCCCGTGGGCACGGGCGCCTGGCGTGCGTGTGTGCCGTGTGCGCGCACCTGGGGACTGTGTGCACCCTGCGCGTGCCGCGCCCGGTGTCGCCTGCGGTGTGCAGGGGACAGATCGGCGCCCTCCCGCGCAGGGGCGGGGTGGGTGTGGGTGGGGGTAGCCCTGACTTGTCCCAGGGCGCGGCCGCCTGCGAGTCCGGGCGGGCGGCGCCCCCGCTCCTCCCCGCGGGGCCGGGCACACACACGTGGGCCCGGCGCCGCCTCCCGCGTCCCCACCCACCGCGGCCGCCCTCCTCGCCCAGCGGCCCCGGGGATAAAGTGGCGGCGCAGACGCCGCGCCCTGTCGCCCTGTCGCCGCGGAGGTGGCCGCGCGTGCAGCTCGCCCGGCCCTGGTTCCGCCGCCCGCCGAGACCCTGGGCGCTTGGGAGGTGACAGCGCCACTCCCGGCCCTGGTAACCTGCCTCCCTGTCCCCGCCCCACCCGCGAGCGCCGCCACCAGGGGGTCGGGGCGACGCCAGTCCCGGGGTGGGGGTCCCTGGCGCGCTCAGCGTGGCCTCCCGCGCGCTCCCGGGCGCGTGTGCACGATCGTGCGCCTTTGCATGCTCGCTCGCCCCCCCCCGGACTCCCTGGCACCAGTCCCCCCCCTGGTCACCAACTTGTCGCCATCCGCCGCGGTCTCTTTGCAGCCCCTGGTGGCACCAACGCGACTCGGGGTGAAGTCCCCGGGTTTTCTTCCCTGCCCCCCCCCACCCGGGTGGCATTTCCAAATGACAGCTGTGACCCCGGGCTGTGGGTGACATGGCAGGAGGCAAAGTTTGTCCGAAGCCTCCGGGGGGCGACGACTGGGTCCTGGGAACCCGCCTCCTCGGGGGTGAGGGGGACTTTGCGGGCGCCCACCCCCAGGGTACACGCAGGGCGACTCCCCCCCACCCCCCAGGACACCCCGGGCCGCGCTCGTCCGCGCGCCCAGCCCCCTTGGAGCGGATCCTGTAGGAAAAAGTGATGACAGGGAACAAGTAGTTGGGGGAGATCCCAGGCGCCTGGTCCCCGCCCCGGGGAGGGAGGGGACCCGGGAGCCTGTTGGGGGCCAGCTGCGAGCTGGCTTCCCGGCTCTGCACCCCGCCAGCCCCCAAGATCGGGATCTGGGGTGGCGGGGGGTGAGCGCCAGGCGCGGGATGGAGGGACCCGGGCTCGCCACCGCGATCGGGGAGCAGCCCCGGGTGGCCTGGCTCTGATCCTGCAGGCGATGTCCCCTGGTGGAGCGCAGGAGCCAGGGCGGAATGGAACCAGGTTGGTGACGGTGTCTGTGTGGCATCTCTGATGGCAGCAATCAGCCAGGAGCATGCACTCCAGAGGGGACTCCAACTGGTCCTTGGAGATTTTCTCTCTCTCTCTCTCTCTCTCTCTCTCTGGAGAGAGAGAGAGAGAGATAGAGAGAGAGAGAGAGAGAGAGAGAGAGAGAGAGAGAGAGAGAGAGAGAGAGCTGGGTCTCTGTGCAGCTGGGTCCCCACATCCACAGAGCTGCTGCTTGATTGCAGCTAAAATAGTCTTTAAGATGAAGTTTCCTGGAATGATTGGAAATAAACACAGATGGATAAAGGAGAGAGAGAGAGAAAAAAAAATCCTAAAAATGAGGCACTTTAAAAAAAATAAATAAAGTGAGCATTTTTCTTAAGAACAAATGAGATTTTTTTTCCTTCTTTTTCTTTCTCCCAGTTGGAGAGAGATTTGCAAGAGATGGATGTCATTTAGAAAAAAAAAAAAGATTAAAAAAAATCTTGGAACAGGGTTGACCTCCCCTCTACCTAAGAGTCTTTTACCACCACCACCCCTCCTCAGACTCCCCAGATTTCTGACTTGGGAATGTGTCCCCTTTTCTTTCAAGGACCTGAAGATCCTTCCAGAATGCCCGAGGAGACCTCTCCCAGGCGGACCCCGCAGAGCATCCCCTACCAGGACCTTCCCCACCTGGTGAACGCGGAGGGACAGTACCTGTTCTGCAGGTACTGGAATCCCTCAGGGACACCCAGGTGAGTCTTGGTCTCCTGCTCCTCCTCCGTGTGGCCCCCTCCCCTCTCTGACCCCCATTTCCCAACACCCCCTTTGAACACTGGGTACAGTCATGTTACCAAAGCCGAATTTCCTGCTTTATCATTTATTTTTATTTATTTATTTTAATTAAGAAGCCAGAATTCTGTTTCTGCGATGACAACTAGGCATCCACCGTATGTCAGTTTGCAAAAAAAGAAAAAAAATTCCACATGACTTTATTTATCTATTTTGGTGCTGCAGTTGATTTCCTGTGGTCTGGGCAATTCGATCAACATCAAACCCAAGAGTTAAAAGGTTCCTAAATGCATAAGAAATAAACACCATCCTGTATACATATGTCACTGAAGCGTGTGTCTTTCTTTTTTTTATTAGTTGTTGATTTGTTGATGGATATTTATTTATGTCTTTTTTTAAAAATTAGTTGTTGATTTGTTGATGGATCTTTATTTATGTCTTTTTTTAAAAATTAGTTGTTGATTTCTTGATGGATCTTTATTTATGTCTTTTTAAAAAAATCAGTTGTTGATTTGTTGATGGATCTTTATTTGTGTCTTTTTTTTATTAGTTGTTGATTTGTTGAAGGACCTTTATTTATGGATACATGGTGCCCTGAGATTCGAACCCAGGGCCTCACACAGGCCAGGCGAGCCGCTCTACCACCGAGCCACCACCCTAGGCCCAATGTGTGTGTGTGTCTTTTTTGGGGGGCGGGGGCAGGGCTTGACTTTTCCTGTTCAATGTGGGCTTCAGAAGGTGACATCCAGGTAGAATTGAGAAGAAAGGGGTCTGGGTGTCTCCTTTGATGCTTTGTTAGGTTACTTGGTGCATATTGGCTGTCAAGGACCCGCCTGGGCGTTGGAAACGGGCCTGGGGACTCGGGTACCAGGAGGCCACCACCGGTGTCTGGCTTCTCTTGGGTGAGGCAGGAAAACCCTGCCTGTGTGTGTTATCTGGAGGAAAAGAGAAGGTGTGTGCAAGCCAGCTGGCTTATGGTTTATGGGGGACGTTGGGATGGCCGGGAAATAGATGTGAGCCTGAAAGGGTACCCTGTGTGGTTTTTGCAATGATGGAAGTATTCTGTTTCTTGACTGAATCAATGTCAATAACCTGGTCGTGAGATTGTACTGTAGTTTTTTTTTTTACTATTTATTTTTTAGTTTTAGGTGAACACAGTATCTTTATTTTATTGGTATTTTCTGCACACACCAGGCAAGTGCTCTACGGCTTGAGCCACATCCCCAGCCCTGTACTGTAGTGTTGTAAGAAGTGACCATTGTGGGAAACTGGCTAAAGGGTATATGACGTCTTTGGGTATTATTTCTTAGAACTGCGTGTGCATCTACGATCATCTCAAAATAAAAGTTCAGCCAGGGGCGGTGGCACACACGTCCTGTCATCCCAGCAGCTCAGGAGGCTGAGGCAGGAGGATGTTAAGTCCGAGGCCAGCCTCAGCAATTGAGCAAGGCTGTAAGCAACCTAGTGACACCCAGTCTCTAAAAAAAAAAAAAAAAGAATTCTCCCTCCTCTCTCTCTCTCTCTCTCTCTCTCTCTCTCTCTCTCTCTCTCTGAGATGAGGGTCTTATGCTGAAGTAATTCCCCTGCCTCAGTCTCCCTTTATTTTTATTTTTTTGGTACCAAGGATTGAATTCAGGGACCCCCAACCACTGAGCCCTGTCCCCAGCCCTATTTTATTGAGAGACGGGGACCTGATGTCTGTAGACATGCTTCAACCTGCCTCTGCCTTGTGCCCTGGGGACATGTGGGGACCCCACAGGTTTACAGCACGTGTGTCTCTGTGTGTGTGTGTGACAGGAACGTGTGTATGCCTGTGTGAGATGTGCTTTTGGTAACAGGGATTGAACCCAGGGGCCCTCCCCAGCCCTATTCTGTATTTTATTTAGAGACAGGGTCTCCCTGAGTTGCTTAGGGCCTTGCTAAATTAGTGAGGCCATCTTTGAACTCATGATCCTCCTATCTCAGCCTCCCTCTGCTGGGATGACAGGCATCCTCCACCATGCCTGGCCTTAGTGAAAGTTTTTTAACCACCAAATTTTCACCCAATTCCTCCTGTTGCTCCTTCTTAACTCATTCTTTATTAAGACTCACTTCCTCTTCAACAAATAAAAAAAAAATTGGTACCAGGGATCAAAAACCAGGGGTGCTCAACGTGGGATCCCCTTCCCCAGCCCCTTTTTCTACTTTATCGAGAGACAGGGTCTCGCTGAGTTGCTGAGGGCCTCGTAAGTGGCTGAGGCTGGCCTCCACCTTGCGATCCTCCTGCCTCAGCCTCCCCAGCCGCTGGGATGACAGGCGTGCGCCACGGCCAGGTGCTGTGACTTTGTATGAGTGTCCAGGCGCATTGGTGTGTCTCTGCCTAGGTCATCTCAGCGTGTGTGTGTGTGTTTGTGTGTGTGCGCCAGTGTGCTGGATTGCACGTTTGGGTGCGCGCGCGTGTGCACACGTTGCCGCGGTGCGGAGTGGGTCCCCGTGGGCACGGGCGCCTGGCGTGCGTGTGTGCCGTGTGCGCGCACCTGGGGACTGTGTGCACCCTGCGCGTGCCGCGCCCGGTGTCGCCTGCGGTCTGCAGGGGACAGATCGGCGCCCTCCCGCGCAGGGGCGGGGTGGGTGTGGGTGGGGGTAGCCCTGACTTGTCCCAGGGCGCGGCCGCCTGCGAGTCCGGGCGGGCGGCGCCCCCGCTCCTCCCCGCGGGGCCGGGCACACACACGTGGGCCCGGCGCCGCCTCCCGCGTCCCCACCCACCGCGGCCGCCCTCCTCGCCCAGCGGCCCCGGGGATAAAGTGGCGGCGCAGACGCCGCGCCCTGTCGCCCTGTCGCCGCGGAGGTGGCCGCGCGTGCAGCTCGCCGGGCCCTGGTTCCGCCGCCCGCCGAGACCCTGGGCGCTTGGGAGGTGACAGCGCCACTCGCGGCCCTGGTAACCTGCCTCCCTGTCCCCGCCCCACCCGCGAGCGCCGCCACCAGGGGGTCGGGGCGACGCCAGTCCCGGGGTGGGGGTCCCTGGCGCGCTCAGCGTGGCCTCCCGCGCGCTCCCGGGCGCGTGTGCACGATCGTGCACCTTTGCATGCTCGCTCGCCCCCCCGGACTCCCTGGCACCAGTCCCCCCCCTGGTCACCAACTTGTCGCCATCCGCCGCGGTCTCTTTGCAGCCCCTGGTGGCACCAACGCGACTCGGGGTGAAGTCCCCGGGTTTTCTTCCCTGCCCCCCCCCCACCCGGGTGGCATTTCCAAATGACAGCTGTTACCCCGGGCTGTGGGTGACATGGCAGGAGGCAAAGTTTGTCCGAAGCCTCCGGGGGGCGACGACTGGGTCCTGGGAACCCGCCTCCTCGGGGGTGAGGGGGACTTTGCGGGCGCCCACCCCCAGGGTACACGCAGGGCGACTCCCCCCCACCCCCCAGGACACCCCGGGCCGCGCTTGTCCGCGCGCCCAGCCCCCTTGGAGCGGATCCTGTAGGAAAAAGTGATGACAGGGAACAAGTAGTTGGGGGAGATCCCAGGCGCCTGGTCCCCGCCCCGGGGAGGGAGGGGACCCGGGAGCCTGTTGGGGGCCAGCTGCGAGCTGGCTTCCCGGCTCTGCACCCCGCCAGCCCCCAAGATCGGGATCTGGGGTGGCGGGGGGTGAGCGCCAGGCGCGGGATGGAGGGACCCGGGCTCGCCACCGCGATCGGGGAGCAGCCCCGGGTGGCCTGGCTCTGATCCTGCAGGCGATGTCCCCTGGTGGAGCGCAGGAGCCAGGGCGGAATGGAACCAGGTTGGTGACGGTGTCTGTGTGGCATCTCTGATGGCAGCAATCAGCCAGGAGCATGCACTCCAGAGGGGACTCCAACTGGTCCTTGGAGATTTTCTCTCTCTCTCTCTCTCTCTCTCTCTGGAGAGAGAGAGAGATAGAGAGAGAGAGAGAGAGAGAGAGAGAGAGAGAGAGAGAGAGAGAGAGAGAGAGAGAGCTGGGTCTCTGTGCAGCTGGGTCCCCACATCCACAGAGCTGCTGCTTGATTGCAGCTAAAATAGTCTTTAAGATGAAGTTTCCTGGAATGATTGGAAATAAACACAGATGGATAAAGGAGAGAGAGAGAGAAAAAAAAATCCTAAAAATGAGGCACTTTAAAAAAAATAAATAAAGTGAGCATTTTTCTTAAGAACAAATGAGATTTTTTTTCCTTCTTTTTCTTTCTCCCAGTTGGAGAGAGATTTGCAAGAGATGGATGTCATTTAGAAAAAAAAAAAAAAAAGATTAAAAAAAATCTTGGAACAGGGTTCACCTCCCCTCTACCTAAGAGTCTTTTACCACCACCACCCCTCCTCCGACTCCCCAGATTTCTGACTTGGGAATGTGTCCCCTTTTCTTTCAAGGACCTGAAGATCCTTCCAGAATGCCCGAGGAGACCTCTCCCAGGCGGACCCCGCAGAGCATCCCCTACCAGGACCTTCCCCACCTGGTGAACAAGGAGGGACAGTACCTGTTCTGCAGGTACTGGAATCCCTCAGGGACACCCAGGTGAGTCTTGGTCTCCTGCTCCTCCTCCGTGTGGCCCCCTCCCCTCTCTGACCCCCATTTCCCAACACCCCCTTTGAACACTGGGTACAGTCATGTTACCAAAGCCGAATTTCCTGCTTTATCATTTATTTTTATTTATTTATTTTAATTAAGAAGCCAGAATTCTGTTTCTGCGATGACAACTAGGCATCCACAGTATGTCAGTTTGCAAAAAAAGAAAAAAAAATTCCACATGACTTTATTTATCTATTTTGGTGCTGCAGTTGATTTCCTGTGGTCTGGGCAATTCGATCAACATCAAACCCAAGAGTTAAAAGGTTCCTAAATGCATAAGAAATAAACACCATCCTGTATACATATGTCACTGAAGCGTGTGTCTTTCTTTTTTTTATTAGTTGTTGATTTGTTGATGGATATTTATTTATGTCTTTTTTTAAAAATTAGTTGTTGATTTGTTGATGGATCTTTATTTATGTCTTTTTTTAAAAATTAGTTGTTGATTTCTTGATGGATCTTTATTTATGTCTTTTTTAAAAAATCAGTTGTTGATTTGTTGATGGATCTTTATTTGTGTCTTTTTTTTATTAGTTGTTGATTTGTTGAAGGACCTTTATTTATGGATACATGGTGCCCTGAGATTCGAACCCAGGGCCTCACACAGGCCAGGCGAGCCGCTCTACCACCGAGCCACCACCCTAGGCCCAATGTGTGTGTGTGTCTTTTTTGGGGGGCGGGGGCAGGGCTTGACTTTTCCTGTTCAATGTGGGCTTCAGAAGGTGACATCCAGGTAGAATTGAGAAGAAAGGGGTCTGGGTGTCTCCTTTGATGCTTTGTTAGGTTACTTGGTGCATATTGGCTGTCAAGGACCCGCCTGGGCGTTGGAAACGGGCCTGGGGACTCGGGTACCAGGAGGCCACCACCGGTGTCTGGCTTCTCTTGGGTGAGGCAGGAAAACCCTGCCTGTGTGTGTTATCTGGAGGAAAAGAGAAGGTGTGTGCAAGCCAGCTGGCTTATGGTTTATGGGGGACGTTGGGATGGCCGGGAAATAGATGTGAGCCTGAAAGGGTACCCTGTGTGGTTTTTGCAATGATGGAAGTATTCTGTTTCTTGACTGAATCAATGTCAATAACCTGGTCGTGAGATTGTACTGTAGTTTTTTTTTTTTACTATTTATTTTTTAGTTTTAGGTGAACACAGTATCTTTATTTTATTGTTATTTTCTGCACACACCAGGCAAGTGCTCTACGGCTTGAGCCACATCCCCAGCCCTGTACTGTAGTGTTGTAAGAAGTGACCATTGTGGGAAACTGGCTAAAGGGTATATGACGTCTTTGGGTATTATTTCTTAGAACTGCGTGTGCATCTACGATCATCTCAAAATAAAAGTTCAGCCAGGGGCGGTGGCACACACGTCCTGTCATCCCAGCAGCTCAGGAGGCTGAGGCAGGAGGATGTTAAGTCCCAGGCCAGCCTCAGCAGTTGAGCAAGGCTGTAAGCAACCTGGTGACAGCCAGTCTCTAAAAAAAAAAAAAAAAAAAAAAATTCTCCCTCCTCTCTCTCTCTCTCTCTCTCTCTCTCTCTCTCTCTCTCTCTCTCTCTGTGAGATGAGGGTCTTGGGCTGAAGTAATTCCCCTGCCTCAGTCTCCCTTTATTTTTGTTTTTTTGGTACCAAGGATTGAATTCAGGGACCCCCAACCACTGAGCCCTGTCCCCAGCCCTATTTTATTGAGAGAGGGGGACCTGATGTCTGTAGACATGCTTCAACCTGCCTCTGCCTTCTGCCCTGGGGACATGTGGGGACCCCACGGGTTTACAGCACGTGTGTCTCTGTGTGTGTGTGTGACAGGAACGTGTGTATGCGTGTGTGAGATGTGCTTTTGGTAACAGGGATTGAACCCAGGGGCCCTCCCCAGCCCTATTCTGTATTTTATTTAGAGACAGGGTCTCCCTGAGTTGCTTAGGGCCTTGCTAAATTAGTGAGGCCATCTTTGAACTCATGATCCTCCTATCTCAGCCTCCCTCTGCTGGGATGACAGGCATCCTCCACCATGCCTGGCCTTAGTGAAAGTTTTTTAACCACCAAATTTTCACCCAATTCCTCCTGTTGCTCCTTCTTAACTCATTCTTTATTAAGACTCACTTCCTCTTCAACAAATAAAAAAAAATTGGTACCAGGGATCAAAAACCAGGGGTGCTCAACGTGGGATCCCCTTCCCCAGCCCCTTTTTCTACTTTATCGAGAGACAGGGTCTCGCTGAGTTGCTGAGGGCCTCGTAAGTGGCTGAGGCTGGCCTCCACCTTGCGATCCTCCTGCCTCAGCCTCCCCAGCCGCTGGGATGACAGGCGTGCGCCACGGCCCGGTGCTGTGGCTTTGTATGAGTGTCCAGGCGCATTGGTGTGTCTCTGCCTAGGTCATCTCAGCGTGTGTGTGTGTGTTTTTGTGTGTGCGCCAGTGTGCTGGATTGCACGTTTGGGTGCGCGCGCGTGTGCACACGTTGCCCCGGTGCGGAGTGGGTCCCCATGGGCACGGGCGCCTGGCGTGCGTGTGTGCCGTGTGCGCGCACCTGGGGCCTGTGTGCACCCTGTGCGTGCGGCGCCTGGTGTCTCCTGTGGTCTGCAGGGGACAGATCGGCGCCCTCCCGCGCAGGGGCGGGGTGGGTGTGGGTGGGGGTAGCCCTGACTTGTCTCAGGGCGCGGCCGCCTGCGAGTCCCGGCGGGCGGCGCCCCCGCTCCTCCCCGCGGGGCCGGGCCCACGCACGTGGGCCCGGCGCCGCCTCCCGCGTCCCCACCCACCGCGGCCGCCCCCGTCGCCCAGCGGCCCTGGGGATAAAGTGGCGGCGCAGACGCTGCGCCCTGTCGCCCTTTCGCCGCGGAGGTGGCCGCGCGCTCAGCTCGCCTGGCCCTGGTTCCGCCGCCCGCCGAGACCTGTGGCGCTTGGGAGGTGACAGCTTCACTCGCGGCCCCAAAAACCTGCCTCCCTGGCCCCGCCCCACCCGCGAGCGCCGCCACCAGGGGGTCGGGGCGACGCCAGTCCCGGTGTGGGGGTCCCTGGCGCGCTCAGCTTGGCCTCCTGCGCGCTCCCGGGCGCGTGTGCACGATCGTGCGCCTTTGCACGCTCGCGCGCCCCCCCCCGGACTCCCTGGCACCAGTCCCCCCCCTGGTCACCAACTTGTCGCCATCCGCCGCGGTCTCTTTGCAGCCCCTGGTGGCACCAACGCGACTCGGGGTGAAGTCCCCGGGTTTTCTTCCCTGCCCCCCCCCACCCGGGTGGCATTTCCAAATGACAGCTGTGACCCCGGGCTGTGGGTGACATGGCAGGAGGCAAAGTTTGTCCAAAGCCTCCGGGGGCGACGACTGGGTCCTGGGAACCCGCCTCCTCGGGGGTGAGGGGGACTTTGCGGGCGCCCACCCCCAGGGTACACGCAGGGCGACTCCCCCCCACCCCCCGGGACACCCCGGGCCGCGCTCGTCCGCGCGCCCAGCCCCCTTGGAGTGGATCCTGTAGGAAAAAGTGATGACAGGGAACAAGTAGTTGGGGGAGATCCCAGGCGCCTGGTCCCCGCCCCGGGGAGGGAGGGGACCCGGGAGCCTGTTGGGGGCCAGCTGCGAGCTGGCTTCCCGGCTCTGCACCCCGCCAGCCCCCAAGATCGGGATCTGGGGTGGCGGGGGGTGAGCGCCAGGCGCGGGATGGAGGGACCCGGGCTCGCCACCGCGATCGGGGAGCAGCCCCGGGTGGCCTGGCTCTGATCCTGCAGGCGATGTCCCCTGGTGGAGCGCAGGAGCCCGGGCGGAATGGAACCAGGTTGGTGACGGTGTCTGTGTGGCATCTCTGATGGCAGCAATCAGCCAGGAGCATGCACTCCAGAGGGGACTCCAACTGGTCCTTGGAGATTTTCTCTCTCTCTCTCTCTCTCTCTCTCTCTCTTTTTTTGGAGAGAGAGAGAGAGAGAGAGAGAGAGAGAGAGAGAGAGAGAGAGAGAGAGAGCTGGGTCTCTGTGCAGCTGGGTCCCCACATCCACAGAGCTGCTGCTTGATTGCAGCTAAAATAGTCTTTAAGATGAAGTTTCCTGGAATGATTGGAAATAAACACAGATGGATAAAGGAGAGAGAGAGAGAGAAAAAAAATCCTAAAAATGAGGCACTTTAAAAAAAAATAAATAAAGTGAGCATTTTTCTTAAGAACAAATGAGATTTTTTTTCCTTCTTTTTCTTTCTCCCAGTTGGAGAGAGATTTGCAAGAGATGGATGTCATTTAGAAAAAAAAAAAAAAAGATTAAAAAAAATCTTGGAACAGGGTTGACCTCCCCTCTACCTAAGAGTCTTTTACCACCACCACCCCTCCTCAGACTCCCCAGATTTCTGACTTGGGAATGTGTCCCCTTTTCTTTCAAGGACCTGAAGATCCTTCCAGAATGCCCGAGGAGACCTCTCCCAGGCGGACCCCGCAGAGCATCCCCTACCAGGACCTTCCCCACCTGGTGAACAAGAAGGGACAGTACCTGTTCTGCAGGTACTGGAATCCCTCAGGGACACCCAGGTGAGTCTTGGTCTCCTGCTCCTCCTCCGTGTGGCCCCCTCCCCTCTCTGACCCCCATTTCCCAACACCCCCTTTGAACACTGGGTACAGTCATGTTACCAAAGCCGAATTTCCTGCTTTATCATTTATTTTTATTTATTTATTTTAATTAAGAAGCCAGAATTCTGTTTCTGCGATGACAACTAGGCATCCACCGTATGTCAGTTTGCAAAAAAAGAAAAAAAAAAATTCCACATGACTCTATTTATCTATTTTGGTGCTGCAGTTGATTTCCTGTGGTCTGGGCAATTCGATCAACATCAAACCCAAGAGTTAAAAGGTTCCTAAATGCATAAGAAATAAACACCATCCTGTATACATATGTCACTGATGCGTGTGTCTTTCTTTTTTTTATTAGTTGTTGATTTGTTGATGGATATTTATTTATGTCTTTTTTTAAAAATTAGTTGTTGATTTGTTGATGGATCTTTATTTATGTCTTTTTAAAAAAAATCAGTTGTTGATTTGTTGATGGATCTTTATTTGTGTCTTTTTTTTTTATTAGTTGTTGATTTGTTGAAGGACCTTTATTTATGGATACATGGTGCCCTGAGATTCGAACCCAGGGCCTCACACAGGCCAGGCGAGCCCCTCTACCCCCGAGCCACCACCCTAGGCCCAATGTGTGTGTGTGTCTTTTTTGGGGGGCGGGGGCAGGGCTTGACTTTTCCTGTTCAATGTGGGCTTCAGAAGGTGACATCCAGGTAGAATTGAGATGAAAGGGGTCTGGGTGTCTCCTTTGATGCTTTGTTAGGTTACTTGGTGCATATTGGCTGTCAAGGACCCGCCTGGGCGTTGGAAACGGGCCTGGGGACTCGGGTACCAGGAGGCCACCACCGGTGTCTGGCTTCTCTTGGGTGAGGCAGGAAAACCCTGCCTGTGTGTGTTATCTGGAGGAAAAGAGAAGGTGTGTGCAAGCCAGCTGGCTTATGGTTTATGGGGGACGTTGGGATGGCCGGGAAATAGATGTGAGCCTGAAAGGGTACCCTGTGTGGTTTTTGCAATGATGGAAGTATTCTGTTTCTTGACTGAATCAATGTCAATAACCTGGTCGTGAGATTGTACTGTAGTTTTTTTTTTACTATTTATTTTTTAGTTTTAGGTGAACACAGTATCTTTATTTTATTGTTATTTTCTGCACACACCAGGCAAGTGCTCTACGGCTTGAGCCACATCCCCAGCCCTGTACTGTAGTGTTGTAAGAAGTGACCATTGTGGGAAACTGGCTAAAGGGTATATGACGTCTTTGGGTATTATTTCTTAGAACTGCGTGTGCATCTACGATCATCTCAAAATAAAAGTTCAGCCAGGGGCGGTGGCACACACGTCCTGTCATCCCAGCAGCTCAGGAGGCTGAGGCAGGAGGATGTTAAGTCCGAGGCCAGCCTCAGCAATTGAGCAAGGCTGTAAGCAACCTAGTGACACCCAGTCTCTAAAAAAAAAAAAAAAAGAATTCTCCCTCCTCTCTCTCTCTCTCTCTCTCTCTCTCTCTCTCTCTGAGATGAGGGTCTTATGCTAAAGTAATTCCCCTGCCTCAGTCTCCCTTTATTTTTATTTTTTTGGTACCAAGGATTGAATTCAGGGACCCCCAACCACTGAGCCCTGTCCCCAGCCCTATTTTATTGAGAGACGGGGACCTGATGTCTGTAGACATGCTTCAACCTGCCTCTGCCTTGTGCCCTGGGGACATGTGGGGACCCCACAGGTTTACAGCACGTGTGTCTCTGTGTGTGTGTGTGACAGGAACGTGTGTATGCGTGTGTGAGATGTGCTTTTGGTAACAGGGATTGAACCCAGGGGCCCTCCCCAGCCCTATTCTGTATTTTATTTAGAGACAGGGTCTCCCTGAGTTGCTTAGGGCCTTGCTAAATTAGTGAGGCCATCTTTGAACTCATGATCCTCCTATCTCAGCCTCCCTCTGCTGGGATGACAGGCATCCTCCACCATGCCTGGCCTTAGTGAAAGTTTTTTAACCACCAAATTTTCACCCAATTCCTCCTGTTGCTCCTTCTTAACTCATTCTTTATTAAGACTCACTTCCTCTTCAACAAATAAAAAAAAATTGGTACCAGGGATCAAAAACCAGGGGTGCTCAACGTGGGATCCCCTTCCCCAGCCCCTTTTTCTACTTTATCGAGAGACAGGGTCTCGCTGAGTTGCTGAGGGCCTCGTAAGTGGCTGAGGCTGGCCTCCACCTTGCGATCCTCCTGCCTCAGCCTCCCCAGCCGCTGGGATGACAGGCGTGCGCCACGGCCCGGTGCTGTGACTTTGTATGAGTGTCCAGGCGCATTGGTGTGTCTCTGCCTAGGTCATCTCAGCGTGTGTGTGTGTGTTTTTGTGTGTGCGCCAGTGTGCTGGATTGCACGTTTGGGTGCGCGCGTGTGCACACGTTGCCGCGGTGCGGAGTGGGTCCCCGTGGGCACGGGCGCCTGGCGTGCGTGTGTGCCGTGTGCGCGCACCTGGGGACTGTGTGCACCCTGCGCGTGCCGCGCCCGGTGTCGCCTGCGGTGTGCAGGGGACAGATCGGCGCCCTCCCGCGCAGGGGCGGGGTGGGTGTGGGTGGGGGTAGCCCTGACTTGTCCCAGGGCGCGGCCGCCTGCGAGTCCGGGCGGGCGGCGCCCCCGCTCCTCCCCGCGGGGCCGGGCACACACACGTGGGCCCGGCGCCGCCTCCCGCGTCCCCACCCACCGCGGCCGCCCTCCTCGCCCAGCGGCCCCGGGGATAAAGTGGCGGCGCAGACGCCGCGCCCTGTCGCCCTGTCGCCGCGGAGGTGGCCGCGCGTGCAGCTCGCCCGGCCCTGGTTCCGCCGCCCGCCGAGACCCTGGGCGCTTGGGAGGTGACAGCGCCACTCCCGGCCCTGGTAACCTGCCTCCCTGTCCCCGCCCCACCCGCGAGCGCCGCCACCAGGGGGTCGGGGCGACGCCAGTCCCGGGGTGGGGGTCCCTGGCGCGCTCAGCGTGGCCTCCCGCGCGCTCCCGGGCGCGTGTGCACGATCGTGCGCCTTTGCATGCTCGCTCGCCCCCCCCCGGACTCCCTGGCACCAGTCCCCCCCCTCGTCACCAACTTGTCGCCATCCGCCGCGGTCTCTTTGCAGCCCCTGGTGGCACCAACGCGACTCGGGGTGAAGTCCCCGGGTTTTCTTCCCTGCCCCCCCCCACCCGGGTGGCATTTCCAAATGACAGCTGTGACCCCGGGCTGTGGGTGACATGGCAGGAGGCAAAGTTTGTCCGAAGCCTCCGGGGGGCGACGACTGGGTCCTGGGAACCCGCCTCCTCGGGGGTGAGGGGGACTTTGCGGGCGCCCACCCCCAGGGTACACGCAGGGCGACTCCCCCCCACCCCCCAGGACACCCCGGGCCGCGCTCGTCCGCGCGCCCAGCCCCCTTGGAGCGGATCCTGTAGGAAAAAGTGATGACAGGGAACAAGTAGTTGGGGGAGATCCCAGGCGCCTGGTCCCCGCCCCGGGGAGGGAGGGGACCCGGGAGCCTGTTGGGGGCCAGCTGCGAGCTGGCTTCCCGGCTCTGCACCCCGCCAGCCCCCAAGATCGGGATCTGGGGTGGCGGGGGGTGAGCGCCAGGCGCGGGATGGAGGGACCCGGGCTCGCCACCGCGATCGGGGAGCAGCCCCGGGTGGCCTGGCTCTGATCCTGCAGGCGATGTCCCCTGGTGGAGCGCAGGAGCCAGGGCGGAATGGAACCAGGTTGGTGACGGTGTCTGTGTGGCATCTCTGATGGCAGCAATCAGCCAGGAGCATGCACTCCAGAGGGGACTCCAACTGGTCCTTGGAGATTTTCTCTCTCTCTCTCTCTCTCTCTCTCTCTGGAGAGAGAGAGAGAGAGATAGAGAGAGAGAGAGAGAGAGAGAGAGAGAGAGAGAGAGAGAGAGAGAGAGCTGGGTCTCTGTGCAGCTGGGTCCCCACATCCACAGAGCTGCTGCTTGATTGCAGCTAAAATAGTCTTTAAGATGAAGTTTCCTGGAATGATTGGAAATAAACACAGATGGATAAAGGAGAGAGAGAGAGAAAAAAAAATCCTAAAAATGAGGCACTTTAAAAAAAATAAATAAAGTGAGCATTTTTCTTAAGAACAAATGAGATTTTTTTTCCTTCTTTTTCTTTCTCCCAGTTGGAGAGAGATTTGCAAGAGATGGATGTCATTTAGAAAAAAAAAAAAGATTAAAAAAAATCTTGGAACAGGGTTGACCTCCCCTCTACCTAAGAGTCTTTTACCACCACCACCCCTCCTCAGACTCCCCAGATTTCTGACTTGGGAATGTGTCCCCTTTTCTTTCAAGGACCTGAAGATCCTTCCAGAATGCCCGAGGAGACCTCTCCCAGGCGGACCCCGCAGAGCATCCCCTACCAGGACCTTCCCCACCTGGTGAACAAGGAGGGACAGTACCTGTTCTGCAGGTACTGGAATCCCTCAGGGACACCCAGGTGAGTCTTGGTCTCCTGCTCCTCCTCCGTGTGGCCCCCTCCCCTCTCTGACCCCCATTTCCCAACACCCCCTTTGAACACTGGGTACAGTCATGTTACCAAAGCCGAATTTCCTGCTTTATCATTTATTTTTATTTATTTATTTTAATTAAGAAGCCAGAATTCTGTTTCTGCGATGACAACTAGGCATCCACCGTATGTCAGTTTGCAAAAAAAGAAAAAAAATTCCACATGACTTTATTTATCTATTTTGGTGCTGCAGTTGATTTCCTGTGGTCTGGGCAATTCGATCAACATCAAACCCAAGAGTTAAAAGGTTCCTAAATGCATAAGAAATAAACACCATCCTGTATACATATGTCACTGAAGCGTGTGTCTTTCTTTTTTTTATTAGTTGTTGATTTGTTGATGGATATTTATTTATGTCTTTTTTTAAAAATTAGTTGTTGATTTGTTGATGGATCTTTATTTATGTCTTTTTTTAAAAATTAGTTGTTGATTTCTTGATGGATCTTTATTTATGTCTTTTTAAAAAAATCAGTTGTTGATTTGTTGATGGATCTTTATTTGTGTCTTTTTTTTATTAGTTGTTGATTTGTTGAAGGACCTTTATTTATGGATACATGGTGCCCTGAGATTCGAACCCAGGGCCTCACACAGGCCAGGCGAGCCGCTCTACCACCGAGCCACCACCCTAGGCCCAATGTGTGTGTGTGTCTTTTTTGGGGGGCGGGGGCAGGGCTTGACTTTTCCTGTTCAATGTGGGCTTCAGAAGGTGACATCCAGGTAGAATTGAGAAGAAAGGGGTCTGGGTGTCTCCTTTGATGCTTTGTTAGGTTACTTGGTGCATATTGGCTGTCAAGGACCCGCCTGGGCGTTGGAAACGGGCCTGGGGACTCGGGTACCAGGAGGCCACCACCGGTGTCTGGCTTCTCTTGGGTGAGGCAGGAAAACCCTGCCTGTGTGTGTTATCTGGAGGAAAAGAGAAGGTGTGTGCAAGCCAGCTGGCTTATGGTTTATGGGGGACGTTGGGATGGCCGGGAAATAGATGTGAGCCTGAAAGGGTACCCTGTGTGGTTTTTGCAATGATGGAAGTATTCTGTTTCTTGACTGAATCAATGTCAATAACCTGGTCGTGAGATTGTACTGTAGTTTTTTTTTTACTATTTATTTTTTAGTTTTAGGTGAACACAGTATCTTTATTTTATTGGTATTTTCTGCACACACCAGGCAAGTGCTCTACGGCTTGAGCCACATCCCCAGCCCTGTACTGTAGTGTTGTAAGAAGTGACCATTGTGGGAAACTGGCTAAAGGGTATATGACGTCTTTGGGTATTATTTCTTAGAACTGCGTGTGCATCTACGATCATCTCAAAATAAAAGTTCAGCCAGGGGCGGTGGCACACACGTCCTGTCATCCCAGCAGCTCAGGAGGCTGAGGCAGGAGGATGTTAAGTCCGAGGCCAGCCTCAGCAATTGAGCAAGGCTGTAAGCAACCTAGTGACACCCAGTCTCTAAAAAAAAAAAAAAAAGAATTCTCCCTCCTCTCTCTCTCTCTCTCTCTCTCTCTCTCTCTCTCTCTCTCTCTGAGATGAGGGTCTTATGCTGAAGTAATTCCCCTGCCTCAGTCTCCCTTTATTTTTATTTTTTTGGTACCAAGGATTGAATTCAGGGACCCCCAACCACTGAGCCCTGTCCCCAGCCCTATTTTATTGAGAGACGGGGACCTGATGTCTGTAGACATGCTTCAACCTGCCTCTGCCTTGTGCCCTGGGGACATGTGGGGACCCCACAGGTTTACAGCACGTGTGTCTCTGTGTGTGTGTGTGACAGGAACGTGTGTATGCCTGTGTGAGATGTGCTTTTGGTAACAGGGATTGAACCCAGGGGCCCTCCCCAGCCCTATTCTGTATTTTATTTAGAGACAGGGTCTCCCTGAGTTGCTTAGGGCCTTGCTAAATTAGTGAGGCCATCTTTGAACTCATGATCCTCCTATCTCAGCCTCCCTCTGCTGGGATGACAGGCATCCTCCACCATGCCTGGCCTTAGTGAAAGTTTTTTAACCACCAAATTTTCACCCAATTCCTCCTGTTGCTCCTTCTTAACTCATTCTTTATTAAGACTCACTTCCTCTTCAACAAATAAAAAAAAATTGGTACCAGGGATCAAAAACCAGGGGTGCTCAACGTGGGATCCCCTTCCCCAGCCCCTTTTTCTACTTTATCGAGAGACAGGGTCTCGCTGAGTTGCTGAGGGCCTCGTAAGTGGCTGAGGCTGGCCTCCACCTTGCGATCCTCCTGCCTCAGCCTCCCCAGCCGCTGGGATGACAGGCGTGCGCCACGGCCCGGTGCTGTGACTTTGTATGAGTGTCCAGGCGCATTGGTGTGTCTCTGCCTAGGTCATCTCAGCGTGTGTGTGTGTGTTTTTGTGTGTGCGCCAGTGTGCTGGATTGCACGTTTGGGTGCGCGCGCGCGTGTGCACACGTTGCCGCGGTGCGGAGTGGGTCCCCGTGGGCACGGGCGCCTGGCGTGCGTGTGTGCCGTGTGCGCGCACCTGGGGACTGTGTGCACCCTGCGCGTGCCGCGCCCGGTGTCGCCTGCGGTGTGCAGGGGACAGATCGGCGCCCTCCCGCGCAGGGGCGGGGTGGGTGTGGGTGGGGGTAGCCCTGACTTGTCCCAGGGCGCGGCCGCCTGCGAGTCCGGGCGGGCGGCGCCCCCGCTCCTCCCCGCGGGGCCGGGCACACACACGTGGGCCCGGCGCCGCCTCCCGCGTCCCCACCCACCGCGGCCGCCCTCCTCGCCCAGCGGCCCCGGGGATAAAGTGGCGGCGCAGACTCTGCGCCCTGTCGCCCTGTCGCCGCGGAGGTGGCCGCGCGCAGCTCGCCAGGCCCTGGTTCCGCCGCCCACCGAGACCCTGGGCGCTTGGGAGGTGACAGCGTCACTTGCGGCCCCAGTAACCTGCCTCCCTGTCCCCGCCCCACCCGCGAGCGCCGCCACCAGGGGGTCGGGGCGACGCCAGTCCCGGGGTGGGGGTCCCTGGCGCGCTCAGCGTGGCCTCCCGCGCGCTCCCGCGCGCGTGTGCACGATCGTGCGCCTTTGCACGCTCGCTCGCCCCCCCGGACTCCCTGGCACCAGTCCCCCCCCTGGTCACCAACTTGTCGCCATCCGCCGCGGTCTCTTTGCAGCCCCTGGTGGCACCAACGCGACTCGGGGTGAAGTCCCCGGGTTTTCTTCCCTGCCCCCCCCACCCGGGTGGCATTTCCAAATGACAGCTGTGACCCCGGGCTGTGGGTGACATGGCAGGAGGCAAAGTTTGTCCGAAGCCTCCGGGGGCGACGACTGGGTCCTGGGAACCCGCCTCCTCGGGGGTGAGGGGGACTTTGCGGGCGCCCACCCCCAGGGTACACGCAGGGCGACTCCCCCCCACCCCCAGGGCCACCCCGGGCCGCGCTCGTCCGTGCGCCCAGCCCCATTGGAGCGGATCCTGTAGGAAAAAGTGATGACAGGGAACAAGTAGTTGGGGGAGATCCCAGGCGCCTGGTCCCCGCCCCGGGGAGGGAGGGGACCCGGGAGCCTGTTGGGGGCCAGCTGCGAGCTGGCTTCCCGGCTCTGCACCCCGCCAGCCCCCAAGATCGGGATCTGGGGTGGCGGGGGGTGAGCGCCAGGCGCGGGATGGAGGGACCCGGGCTCGCCACCGCGATCGGGGAGCAGCCCCGGGTGGCCTGGCTCTGATCCTGCAGGCGATGTCCCCTGGTGGAGCGCAGGAGCCAGGGCGGAATGGAACCAGGTTGGTGACGGTGTCTGTGTGGCATCTCTGATGGCAGCAATCAGCCAGGAGCATGCACTCCAGAGGGGACTCCAACTGGTCCTTGGAGATTCTCTCTCTCTCTCTCTCTCTCTATCTCTCTCTCTCTCCAGAGAGAGAGAGAGAGAGAGAGAGAGAGAGAGAGATAGAGAGAGAGAGAGAGAGAGAGAGAGAGAGAGAGAGAGAGAGAGAGCTGGGTCTCTGTGCAGCTGGGTCCCCACATCCACAGAGCTGCTGCTTGATTGCAGCTAAAATAGTCTTTAAGATGAAGTTTCCTGGAATGATTGGAAATAAACACAGATGGATAAAGGAGAGAGAGAGAGAAAAAAAAATCCTAAAAATGAGGCACTTTAAAAAAAATAAATAAAGTGAGCATTTTTCTTAAGAACAAATGAGATTTTTTTTCCTTCTTTTTCTTTCTCCCAGTTGGAGAGAGATTTGCAAGAGATGGATGTCATTTAGAAAAAAAAAAAAAAAGATTAAAAAAAATCTTGGAACAGGGTTGACCTCCCCTCTACCTAAGAGTCTTTTACCACCACCACCCCTCCTCCGACTCCCCAGATTTCTGACTTGGGAATGTGTCCCCTTTTCTTTCAAGGACCTGAAGATCCTTCCAGAATGCCCGAGGAGACCTCTCCCAGGCGGACCCCGCAGAGCATCCCCTACCAGGACCTTCCCCACCTGGTGAACAAGGAGGGACAGTACCTGTTCTGCAGGTACTGGAATCCCTCAGGGACACCCAGGTGAGTCTTGGTCTCCTGCTCCTCCT